>NC_062547.1:69739582-69969582 GCF_016906955.1 Phacochoerus africanus | reverse complement strand
GTGTCTCGTGGCTGCATGCTGACCCTTGGCCCCTTCCTGGGAAAGCAGTCAGCTGCTCCACTGGGGAAGGTGGACTGCCCACCCTCGGACCGGCCGGGCACCCTCTCCAGGCTGCCGGGCCCCAGCACAGGCTTTCGGGAGCATCCAGGCCAATTGATCCCATTGCACCGCAGTGGGAACTCCAACACACACTGGACCTTTTTTTTTTATTATTCTTTTTAGGGCTGCACCTGCAGCATTTGGAGGTTCCCAGGCTAGGGGTCCAATTGAAGCTACAGCTACCAGCCCACACCACAGCTCACGGCAATACCAGATCCTTAACCCACTGATTGAGGCCAAGTAATGAACCCGCATCCTCATGGGTACTACTCAGGTTCGTTTCTGCTGCACCACAATGGGAACTCCCTCATGCCCATCTTAGGCATACCAGGCTTCTACAAAAAGAGTTTGCTTTTGTAATCCAAAAAATTAAAAATGAAATCAACAAGCAAAGGAAAAAAAAAAAAAAAGGGGGCAGTGAGGCGGGCGTGCAGCTCGAGGGAGAGGGAGGAAGGAGGCAGGACAGACCCGTGTCGGCCCACTCACCTTGTCCTTGAAGTCCGTGTGGTTCTGTAGGATGGCGCGCTGGTAGGTGCCCGTCCGCACGTAGTCCTGCATCATGTTCTGCTGCTGGGACAGGTAGCCATAAAACTGGAACAGAGACATGCCAATGGCACAGGGCACGCGTCGGAGAGACGGCCGAGATCTCCCTGGGGAAGGCGCACCCCCTCAGCTCTGCGGCCAGTGGCTCCAGGACACAGAGTAGGAAGCTAGAGACAGCCCCCAGGAGGAACACCACCACTTCACCGTGGCCAAAGGACACAGCTGGATGACGCCTGGACCTGGAAGCCACCCAGGAGAACTCAAGAGATGACACAGGCGGGGTTCTGGGATCAAGGGCCACCTGCCCCATCTTGGGGGCCCCAGAGAAGTAGAGGAGCAGATCGAACAGAACCCTAGAACTCAGAGCGCCAGGCTGGTGAGGTGCTGCAGGGTCTCTCTGTAAGACAACAGGCGATCAGGAGGCAGCGTGGCACCTGGGCAGGGGCACAGGCTTTGGCATCAGGCAGACCTGGCTTCCCATCTTGGCTCTGTTGCATAATAGCTGTGTGACTTGGAGCAAGTCACTTAACCTCTCTGAGCCTCAGTTTTCTCATCTGTAAAATGGGGACAACAATAGCACTTACCTCCTAGAGTTTTGGGGAGGGTTCAAGAGCTTCCGTACGTATCAAAGCGCTTGGACCAGTGCCCGGCATGCCCTGCATGTCCCGGACACTGTAACTGTACTACCATTACTCAAAATGCCTGTGGACCTGAGCTTCACCTGCACTCAAATCCTTCTAGCAACCCTCCTAGGCAGGCACTCACATCTGTTTCACAGATGAGGAAACTGAGGCCCAGCGGTGGAGAAAGCCTGCCCAAGAGAGTAAGGGGCAGAGCCAGGACAGGCGGGACTGCCCTGTGCCGCGCAGCCTCCGGGGGCCACCGGGGGTGGCAGCTTGGCCTGGGCCGTGCGTACCCACCTGGAAATACTGCACAGCAGAGGACTCCTCCGTGCGCTCGCTGAACACGGACCGCTCCAGGGTGTGGCCCCGGCAGGTTTTCAGGATGTTATAGAAGGAACAGAAATCTGGAAGGGGGAAGCCAGGTCATGCGTGGCCATGTCAGGGGTGAGGGTGGGGGTTCCGTCTACGTGCAGACCCTAACTTTTCCACCTTGAGCACCGGTGACTCGAAAATCCTCCCCCCTAAAATGTTGAAGCTTAAGGAAGAGGAGAAGCCAGATCTGCCACTTGGTGTCTGACAGAGGAGAGGGCAGGGTCATGCACACAGAGGAGTGCTGGTGGGGGTGGGTCCCGGCACTGCTTCGCTGAAGGGCGGCTTGGCCAAAGCCTTCAAAGGATGACCCGGGCGTCAAACCTCTGGGCTTCACTGCAGCGAATAACCATTAAGTCCACCCACAGCTCATGGCAGTAAATGCGGGTGACAAGTGGACACAGGGACGCCACCCCGATGTCCCTTAAGAGTGGACCAGATGGACCCCAGTGGACACAGAGAAGCCTGTCAGGGAACCAGTCACCAGGGGTCTGTAGGACCAGATGCTACAAGCAAATGAAGTAAATTTATTAACACAGAATGATGACCACCACGTTGTGTCAAGAAAGAAAGTAAAACAAAATCACGCAGAAGACAGACAGGTGGTGGGTGTCGGGGAGGGGGAGGAGGAGTCAGTATTTAATGGGGACAGAGTTTCAGTTTTGGAAGACGAAAAAGTCCTGGAGATAGATGGTGGTGACGACTGCACAGCAATGTGAATTTTTTTTTTTTTTTGTCTTTTTGCCATCTCTTGGGCCGCTCCTGCGGCATATGGCGTTTCCCAGGCTAGGAGTCTAATCGAAGCTGTAGCCGCTGGCCTACACCACAGCCACAGCAACATGGGATCCGAGCTGTGTCTGCAATCTACACCACAGCTCACAGCAACGCTGGATCGTCAACCCACTGAGCGAGACCAGGGATCGAACCCACAACCTCATGGTTCCCAGTTGGATTCATCAACTGCTGCGCCACGGCGGGAACTCCTGAATTTGCTTTAATACACTTGGAAGCCATACACTTAAAAATGGTTGATGATAAATTTTATGTTGTGTATTTTAACACAATTAAAAGGCAGTATCTTAAAATGTACAGTTTGGGAAGATGAAAACATTCTGTAGCTGGTGATGGCTGCACAATGTGAATATAGAAATGTATACTCAAAAAGGGTTATAACATGGTAACATTTTTGTTATGTAAATTTGACTACAACTTAAAAAAAAAGGATAGGATTGAAAGGGGAAAAAATTAGACTATAAACATTCACAGAGCAGAAAAAGACTAGAGGGATCTATATCAACTCTTAATGACAACTCTGGTGGTGTTTCTGTAACTTCTTTTTTTAAACATTGAACTGGGATTAATTATGTACGTAAAGAAGGAACCTGGGGAATTGCCGCACAGCACAGTGGGTTAAGGACCTGGCCTTGTCTCTGCAGCAGCTCAGGTCACTGGTGAGGCACAGGTTTGATCTCGGCCTGGTACAGTGGGTTAAGGATCTGGCACAGCCACAGCTGTAGCGTAGGTCACAGCTGCAGATTTGCTCCCTGGCCTAGGAACTTCCCTATGTCTCAGGTGCGGCCATTTAAAAAAAGAGAAGAAAGAACTGGAGCTCAGAGCGTAAGAATGCTTCTGGTGGGAGGCAGTCAGCCAACTGGCTGCTTTCTCCCAGCTCTGCAGCGAGGCCACACCAGGGCGAGCAGTCCTGAGTGTCTGGGCTATGGGAGTAGCCTCCCTCCGTCGGGGGTGCTGGGACAGGTAAGAGAGCTCTGGGGGAGCTGGGGGCAGGCAGTCTCTCTTTGGCTCTACAGTTGGCCTGGACACACACACACACACACACACACCTGCCCTGTACCACACACACACACACACACACACACACACACACACATGCCTGCCCTGAACCCCACACACTCACACACACCCACACCCACACACCCTCCTGACCCGAACCACCCACCCCCCCCCCCCCCCCACACACACACACACGCCTGCCCTGAACCACCCCCCCCCACACACACACACACACACACGCGCGCGCCTGCCCTGAACCACCAGCAGCTCCCGCCTGTGGCTTCCCAAGCCCCGCTCAGGAGCCTCATGTGACCCCAGCTGCGTCTGCTTAGCTCCTTCAGTGTTTCCTCCATGCTCCGAACAAAGCCTCCACCAACCTGGGGACCTCATCCTGTCCCCTCCACTGCTGTGGGAGGGCTGGGCCTCAGCTGGAAGGTCAGGCCAGGCCTCTCAGAGGAGGGGATATATAAGCCAAACCTGGAAGGTCCCAGAAGGGCTGGCAGGGTCTGGGGCAGTGTCCACACAGCAAGAACATATTCTTACCATGGACTTATTTCTACACGGAATATGATTTCTGATGTCCGTGGGGCATTTCCTGGGTCAGGATTTAACCAGGCTCCAGCCCCCCTCCACACCCCCACTCTGGGCACTCCTTGTGCTGCTGGGACAGGTAGGACACGTACCGCTGGGTGTGGCGAACTGGATGAGGACGCTGTTGCAGCCGAGGGTGATGATGAAGGACTGCTTGCCCACACGGCTGCACTCTGTCTCCCGGGACACTGAGCACTTGAACACACAGACGTCTTCATCTGCAGGAGGAGGAAGGAAGCTGTGAGCCAACAGGTCCTGGCCAGCCTGGTCAGGCTCCCCACTGGCTGCCTTTGTTCAAGTCCTGTCCCGCCAAACTCCCCGTCCCTCCTCACGACTTCCTAGATGCTTCCAGAGTGCCATACCCCCCAGAAGCACTGCCCCGTACCATGCCTGCCCAGCCCATGTTGAGGACAAGGTGGTGGCCAATCACATCTGTGGCGGGGGGGGCACAGCCTGTCCAGTGGGAGAGGACAGCTGCCCACAGGGCGACCAGGACTGGGGGGGTGGGGGAAGGGCAGTTGCCCAGCACTGTGAGGCCCAGGGGACACCTCTGCCAGGATGACCCCTCACCAGTACCTTCTGGTACCAGACCCCATGCTGCTCAGTGGGTAGTAAGGTAGGAAGACACGGGTGAGAAAAGGGCAAGTCTGGTGGGGACTGAGGGTTCACAGGAACCCAGCAGGGCACCCCAGGCCCAGCTGAAGGAGTCAGGCCTTCAGTCACTGGCCCTTTTGTGACACATGGGGGTATCATCAGTCTTCAGAGCTGAGCAGGGCTGGGTGGGGGGTGAGAAATAAATCCTGGTGGATGGAGTTCCCTGGTGCCATATAGGCTAAGGATCTGGCGTTGTCACTGCTGTGGTGCAGGTTCGATCCCTGGCCCAGGAACTTCCACATACTGCAGGTGCAGCCAAAAAAAAAAAAAAAGAAAGAAAAAAGAAAAGAAAAAGAAACCCCAGTGGATTTCAAAAGTAATCTTTTTTCCCCACAATTTTTACTTTTTTTCAAGGTTTTATTTTGTTTTGGTCTGGCCTAAAGCATGCGGAAATTCATGGGCCAAGGAATGAACATGTGCCATAGCAGTGATCCGAGCCGCAGCAGTGACAGTGCCAGATCCTTAATCCAATGCACCACCAGGGAACTCCTTTCAAAAGTAATCTTTGAAGTTCGAAAATAAAAGCAGAAAGGCAATGTCTTAGTATAGAAAGATGATTTCAAACTGCTGAAGGGACCAAGGGACAGCAGTCATGAGCGGCGGTCACATCAGACCAGAGGTACACACTCTGCACCTTTGTCAGTGGATGCCTCCCCCAGTTTTCCTGCATCTCCTCCTCACTCAGATTTTCCCTCTGGGACAGGAGACATTTGATTTCTCTTCCTCACTTTGCCCTCTCAGCACCTGGAGACCACTCACCCGAGGCCTGGATGGTCACCAGGGTTGGTCAGGCTGATGATCCAGAGAGAAGAGGTGGCCATGAGTGCACAGTATGTGCTTATATACGTGTGTGCACACATGTGTGAATGAGACAGTGGATGGCTGGGTGTGGCTCAAGAAAGGAATCTCCATTCTGCTTCCTCCAGCTGAGCCCTTTCCTTCTTGCATGTATTGTGTGTGGCCACTGAAGCTGGACAGCCTGTGTTCACGCCCCACCTGTGCTACTCAGTATCATGAGAGCAGGACAGAGCCCTCAGTCTTCTCATCTGTCAAGCAGAACTAATGGTGGGACAGGCAAAGGGCCCACCACACACATATGGAAAGAAGCACTGCGTCCCCGAGCCCGCCACCACTATTGTTACTGCATTCTCTCAACCAGCACAGGGCGCCCCACCTTGGCCAGCATCACCAGGAGACAGACCAACCCAACACTGTGGCCTGGATGTCGGACAGTGGGATGGACACCCTGGTCCCATCAGAAGGGGACAACTGTGCCAGATCAGGGGCAGTCCAAGACAGCCTCCCTGGTTGCCTCAGGAAAAACCTAAATTGCTAGAAACTATTCCAGAGTAAAGGAGACTAAAGAGCCTTGACGATCAAATACCAGGTGTGGTCCAGCTATAAAGGACAACTGGGGAAGTGTGTGGACCGCAGGAGCCATAATTTTAAATGATCTAGATGTGACAAGAGCATTATTCTGTAGAATGCCCTTATCATTAAAAGATACGTCTGGAAGTAAATTCCTGTGATGTCTACAACTTGCATTTGAGTGCCTCGTCAAGTAAGCAACAAAATACATTTATAGAGAAAAGCAGGAGGACAAATATGGCAAAGTGTTCCCAATCGCCCCATAATAACCAAAATAATCTTGAAAAAGAACAAAGTTGGAAGACTCAAATGCCCGATTTCAAAACTTATTTCAAAGATACAGTAACCAAAGCAGAATAGTACTGGCAAACGGAGAGACATATAGATCAACAGAACTGGAGTCCAGAATAAACCCTACATTTATAGTCAATTGGTTCTTTTTGGTCCTTGTTTGGCCATCCCTGTAGCCTATGGATGTTCCTGGGCTGCGGTTCAAATTCGAGCTGGAGCTGTGACCTACGCCACAGGTGCAGCAACGTTGGATGCTTTAATCCACTACACTAGACTGGGGATTCTAACCCGTGCTTTCACAGAGACGAGCTGGATCATTAACCCACTTCGCCACAGCAGGAACTCTGTCAATTGATTTTTTTTTTTTGGGGGGGGGGATGTCTTTTTTGGGCTGTACCCATGACATATGGAAGTTCCCAGGATAGGGGTCAAATCTGAGCTGCAGCTACTAACCTACACCACAGACACAGCAACACTGGATCCAAGCCTCGTCTGCAACCTACACCACAGCTCACGGCAATGCCAGGTCCTTAACCCACTGAGCAGGGCCAGGGATCGAAACCACATCCTTACAGATACTAGTCAGATTCGTTTCTGCTGCACCACAACAGGAACTCCTGAATGAAGACAGGGATCAAAGCAGAGTCCTCATGGATACTAGTCAGGTTTGTTACCACTGAGCTACAACGGAAAGTCCCAATTGATTCTTTTGTGTGTGTGTAGAATTCAAATGATTTTCATTTTTTCCATTATAGCTGGTTTATAGTCAATTTTCTACTGTACAACAAGGTGACCCAATCACACATACATGTATACATTCTTTTTTCTCCCATTATCATGCTCCATCATAAGTGACTAGATATAGTTCCCACTGCTATACAACTTTTTAATAAAAAATAAATTAGAAAAAAATTATAAACTTTTTGTTTATCAAAGGACAGTATCAAAAAAATGAAGAGGAGTTCCCTGGTGGCCTAGCAGATTAAGGACCTGGTGTTCTCACTGCTGTAGCTTGGGTTGCTGCTGTGGCACAGGTTCCATCCCTGGCCTTGGAACTTCTACATGCTATGGGCTCAGCCAAACTAATTTTTTTAAGTGAAAAGACAACCTACAGAATAGGAGAAAATATTTACAAATCCTACATCTGATAAGGATCTATTGTCGAAAAGATATAAAACACTCTTAACATAACCCAATTCAAACAAAAGGCAAGACTTGAGCTGTTTCCCCTAAGACATACAAATGGCCAGCAAGTGAAAAGGTCCTCACCTTTTAATCATTAGTCATTAGGGACAGGTAACTCAAAACCACAATTAGATACCACTGCACACCCAGCAGGATGGCTATAATTTAAAACAGAAAAAGAGGAAATAACAAGTGTTGGCGAGAAATTGAAACCCTCATACCCTTACTGGTGGGAACTTAAAATGGTACAGCCTCTGTGGAAAACAGTTCAGCGGTTCTTCAAAAAGTTAAACGCAGAATTACCATTTGACTCAGCAATCCCACTCCTTGGTATATACCCAAAAGGATTGAAAGCAGGTATTCAAATGAATACTTATATGCAAATACTCAGTGTTGCCATTCACAACAGCCAAAAAGTAACAACTCAGATGTCCATCGACTGATGACTGTATAGATGAAATGCGGTCATCCATATAATGGAATATTATTCAGCCATAAAAAGAAATGAAGTCCTGACACCTGCTACCATGGGGATGAGCCGCAGAAACATTATGCTGAGTGAAAGAACCCAGACACAAAAGGTGACAGGTTTATGATCCCATTTATATGGAATATCTAGAATCAGTAAATCCAGAGAGAGAAAGCAAATAGGTAGTTGCCAGGGGCTGAAGAGGGGAGAATGAGGAATGGTGACTTAATGGATACAAAGTTTCCTTTTCAGATGATGAAAATGTTTTGGAAATAGAGGTGCTGGTAACCTGATACTGTGAGTGTACTAAATGCCACCGAATTGTTTTATGTTATGTGAATTTTTTCTTTTTTTTTTTTTTTGTATTTTGTCTTTTTTAGGGCTGCACCCATGGCATATGGAGGCTTTCAGGCTAGGGGTCAAATTGGAGCTATAGCTCCTGGCCACAGCAACATGGGATCCAAGATTTGTCTGTGACCTACACCACAGTTCATGGCAACGCTGGATCCTCAACCCACTGAGTGAGGCCAGGGATCAAATCCACGTCCTCATGGATGCCAGTAAGGTTCATTAACCACCGTGCCACAATGAGAACTCCTGAATTTTTTGTTGTTGTTGTTGTTGCTATTTCTTGGGCCGCTCCCGCGGCATATGGAGGTTCCCAGGCTAGGGGTCTAATTGGAGCTGTAGCCGCCTGCCTACACCAGAGCCACAGCAACGCGGGATCCGAGCCGCGTCTGCAACCTACACCACAGCTCACGGACAACGCCGGATCGTTAACCCACTGAGCAAGGGCAGGGACCGAACCCGCAACCTCATGGTTCCTAGTCGGATTCGTTAACCACTGCGCCACGACGGGAACTCCGAGAACTCCTGAATTTTTATCTCCACACAAAAAGAAAAACATTCCCAATGGGTGAATCTGGACATGAAGGGCCTGTGGGTGTGGGCTGGGTCCCTTGCTCTCCCCTTGTTTAGTCTGAGCCCTAAGCCTGGACCACAGCCTGGAGGAGGGTTTTTGCCAGATGACCTCACAACTCAGGAGCCAGATGTCACCTCCTGGGGGTCAGGGGAAGCAGGACACAGGCATCCTTCTGACAGGAAGGACTGGCAGGTCAGCCCCAGGCTCACAGCTATGCAGCACCCCCATGGGGCCCAATGCCTTGACGTGGTACCCATGCCCACTCCTGAGGCAGGAAATAAAGTCGATCTGTCAGCTGCTCCTGTGTGGCGGTGAGCAGACCAGGGAGGGCCTGTTTACAAAGCAGCCTGGCAACCTGACCAGTTGCCCTAGGCACCCCCTGCAACCTGGCGCCAAGCAGGCAACCACAAGGACCTGGGGCCAAGCACAGCTTGGCTGCATCCAGAGGCTTGGGCCAGGGAAGCCAGGGCTAAGGGCAACCTGGGCTGTCCCATCACGGGACAATCAAAGCCCAAGGAGCTAGCATTTTTTTTTTTTTTTTTAGGGCCACACCCACGGCCTATGGAAGTTCCCAAGCTAGGGGATGAATCAGAGCTACAGCTGCCAACCTACACCACAGCGACAGCAATGCCGGATCCTTAACCCACAGAGTGAGGCCGGGGACTGAACCTGCATCCTCATGGATACTAGTTGGGTTCATTACCGCTGAGCCACAACGGGAACTCCTGGAGCCAGCATTTTTTATATGTCACAGCTATATACCCACAGCCCAGTCCCTAACACACAGGAGAGCTCGGTAAATATCTGAAAAACAAACAAAAGCTGGACCAGGCTCCTACCTCTCTGAAAAGCCTCAGGAAAAGTCCAAGCTCTGGGAATGGCAGTTGAGGAGCTGCATTCATCAGCCCTTCCCTCCCCTCACAAGCCCCTTCCCAGGGCCACACTCAGAGTCCCAGTCCCCCAGTGAGCAGGCAGTGCACCTCCACACACAGACACACACACACACAGGCCTTCCCCTCTCCCCTACTTTCACATGGAGAGGCCCTCAGGGAATGGACAGAGATGGTGGTGCTGGCCTATCCCTGCCAGTAGACACCATTCATGGGGCTCAGGCTCACCTGTGACCAGGCAGAGCACAGCCTGCCTCCTGGTTCCCCAGGAAAGGGGTCTGGAGCCCACAGGGCCTGGACCCAGCAGTGGCACAGCCCCATCTATCAGGAAACCTCCTGGCAGACTGGAAGGCTGGCACCATTCCCTCCCCTCCCTTTATTTAGCTCTTCAGTGGGTGCACCAGTAAAGAGGCAGAACCCATCTCTGTCCTGCCTCCAGAAACCAACCCAGAAAGTACCACCCTTGTCACATCGGCTGGCGTACTCAGGGGCTGCCTGCATGCAGCCCAGAGATAGGGGACAGGGAGCGGGAGATGGGCTAGCAGACTGCCCTGACAATCTAACTGGGGACGACCACAAAGGGGGCTGCGGGCCTGGGGACTATGCTGGGTTTCAGCTCACCCAGGTCAGGCAGAGCTGTGTTTCCCTCCCCGATAGCAATGGATGGGTAGGCCTGCCGCCTGCTCACTCCAGACAGGCTCTGAACAGGGGAGCGCGAGGCAAAGGCCCTTGGCAAGTGGAGTGTTAGCCATCCCCCGGCCACCACAAACATGTCCGCCCTGCTCCTGGGCCCAGCCTGACGCCCTGGGCTGGCCTCCCACCTCCCTCACGGCAAAATCAGTACTGCCCAGGCTCTGGGGCCAGGGGACCATGGGCCAGATGGCCAGGGACAACTAACTCAAGGGGAATGCAGCAATTGGGGTGCACAGGGGTGGAGGAGGGTATGAAAACCACCCCATCCATCTTGCTCCCTAGGAGCAAGGCCCCCAAGTATCCATGTCACAAATACCAAGTTTCGGCCCACACGCACATCCTGCTGAGATCCAGAAGGGGCTGGGCTGTCAGACTGCGAGTTACAACTGCTGAGGTGCCAGGTTCTGTTCCTGTGCTTTCCATGGACCCCTCAAAGCACCCTTATGACCCCACTGGCTCAGAGAAGTTATGTAGCTCACTGAAGGTCATACAGCAAATGGCCCAGCCTGCTGGCTCCAGGATCTGTGTTCCGGCACAGAGTGTATATACCCCTTCTCCATGGCTCCTAGAACAAGCAGCAGCCAACTTTATCTGTGAAAGACCAGGCAGTAAATATTTTCAGCTTTTCAGGCCTGTGATTCACCACCACACACCATACATTAAGGGGCATGGCTTTGTGCCAATAAAACCTTATTACAAGCCTGGCAATGACATGAATGGATTCACGGTCCCAGCCTCAACCTTTGGGATCTGACGCTTCCTCCAGGTAGATGGTGTCAAAACTGGGCTAAAATGCAGGACACCCAGCTGATGCTTAAGAAATGCTTGGTGTGTGGGGACACCGCCCCCCCCCCCCAACACTTGGTAATCAGAAATGTGCAGTGTGGTACTGAGAGCAGGGGACACACTCAGGAGCAGGGGCCCAGCAGGGAGAATGGGGATGTTGGGACAGCCTGGCTGCGGCCTGGGGAGGTTGCAGACTTCCAGGCCTGACAGGCAATTTGTAGGAAGGATGAGGAGTGAGAGAGGCCCCACTGGGCCTGTGGCTCAGAGTCTAGCTGCACCCATAGCCAGGGGCTGCAGCCAGAGGGACCATGTGCTGTGTGGAGAGGGCCAGGGCTAGAGAAGGAGCTGCCAGGCAGGCAGGAGAGGGAGGCTGGGAAGCCAGCTGCCTGCTCCCAGCCCAGCACAGAACCATCCTTGCTGGCTCCCTGCACAGCATTGTGGGATCCAGGGCAACAGAATCTGGGGGGACACCGAGGCATGGGGCTCCCTGGTCCCAGGCTTGAAGGAAATGTCCTGTTCCCCATCCTCACTCCTGAGCCTAAACAAGGGCCCAGCACCCAGGGGCGCCTTGAAAGAGCTGCAGCCTCAAATGGTCTCTCCTCTGCCTGCACCCGTCCATGGTCCCCCAGAGCCTTCTGGAACAAGTCCACAATCCTTATGGGGTTCACAAGCTTCCACAAATGTGCATGACCTCGACTCCGCCCCTCCATCATCCCACACTGACCTAAGCTCTAGAGCACAGACAGAAGGACTTCTCTCCAGCCTCCTGGCTTCTCAGACCCTCCCTAGCACCTTTCCTTTCTTCCCTGCCTCCCTGTCAACTGGTCCAGGTGGAGGAGGACCAGGAAGCTTCTCCAGCACTTCCTGGACAAGCCCTGGTGGCAGGTTGGCTCCTTGTTTAATGTCTGCCTTGCACAGACCCAGGGCCCTGCATGCGGCTGGCTCGGCGCCTGGTGATGCTGATGTGCATGGCACCCCCAGGGCCAGGGGTCAGAGAAGCTGGGCCCCTTCCTCTCGTGCAGGTCCAGGTGCCCAGGGTGTGCCTGCACTGGGGAAGGTCACTTAACCACTGGAGGACGCTGGGCATTGGGCAGTCCCAGGTAAGCACTGTCCTCTTTCCCTTTCCCCTTTGCTCTGGAACGAGGGGGCCCTTTAGTCCTTCAGGCTGGACAGACCTATGTCAGAGGGACCCCAGAAGAACAGGGATAAATGCTTAGGGACAAATTCTCTCCTCCCTGGAACCTTCCATTCTCGTGTAAGATGAGGGAAACTATGGAGGGCAAGACGGAAAAGCAGCCACCAGCTCAGAAGGGAAAACAAAACAAAAACCAAAACCCAACACAAAAAAAGGGCCACGTTTCAAGTCTTTGCCTCTCTAACAGGAAAACTACTACAGCCACAAATGAGGAATAATTAAAGCTATTTATCTTGGCAGACTTGGGGGTGGGGGGGGGAACGCTTGTCCCAATGTGAGGTCTTTTATTAAACAGCCTCCTACTGCCAAATAAAACACAGGCTGTTCACCTTCCAGAGGAAAATATTCCACAGGAGAGGAGAATTAGGTGAAGAGGAGGACGCAGCATGAAGAAATCAGTTGCTCTCCTCAGCCCGCAGCTCAAGCCGCACCAAGCGCAGGGGACGAGAGCACAGCAGTGAACAGGCCGGCCAGGCCCAGACATCCTGCGCCCCAGGCACCACGGGGAGGCAGACGGCACCAGTGAGAAGGCAGAGCAAGGGAGCTAAGACGTGATGTCCGGTACAACAGGGACTATGGGCTGCCTAGGGGAGGCAGTGACATCCAAGCCAAGCCAGGCCCCAGGGGATACAGGGTTTGCCTTCCTTGAGGGGCCTCCTGTCTCTCAGAAGCACCAGGCCCCAGCCCTGGTGGCAGTGACCATGTTCCCCAACTGTGGGCTTCGAAAACTTCCCCCTGTCCCTGGTGGTGTGGAACCCTGGTGTCTAGGACATGGGAGACCACCCTGGGCTCCTCCAGAAGGAAGGCCAGGAGGGCAGTGGTTAAAACGATGGCATCAAACAAGACTTGGGGGGGAGTTCCCTCTGTGATACAATGGGATAGGTGGTGTCTCAGGAGCACTGGGACACAGGTTCGGTCTCCAACCCAGCACAGTGGGTTAAGGATCCAGCATTGCCGCAGCAGTGGAGGTCACAACAGAGGCTCCAATCTGATCCCTGGCCCAGAAACTCCATATGCCATGGGATGGCCAAAAAATAAAAATAAAAATAAAAGCACAAGAGCTCCTGTCGTGGCTCAACAGTAATGAGCCCAACTAGCATCCATGAGAATGTAGGTTCATTCCCTGGCTTCGATCAGTGGGCTAAGGATCCAGCGTTGCCATGAGCTGTGGTGCAGGGTCACAATTTGGCTTGGATCTGGTGTTGCTGTGGCTGTGGTGTAGGCTGGCAGCTGCAGCTCCAATTCAGCCCCTAGCCTGGAACTTCCATGTGCTGCAGGTGCAGCCCTAAAAAGCAAAAAATAAAAATTTCTTTTTAAAAATGGAAAAAAAAAGCAAGACCTGAGGTCAGGGCCAAACGTGCAGCTCTCCAGATGTGACGGTGGGCCTCGGTTTTCTCATCTGTCAAATGGTGATCATGGCACAGCCCGTGGGGTAAGAGGTACACAGCCCACATGGAGGGCCTGAGGGATGTCCCCACTACTTGCCTTCGCCCCCACCCTCAGGAGTTCCATCTGTGAAATGGAGATAAAGGAGGATACAAGCCCCCTACTGTAAGGGCCCCCTGGGATCATGCAGGTAGTAGTAAGTGTACTAAGTACTTAATCATCAGACAGCCATTGTCATGGTCTTGGAAGAGAATCCCGTCCGGGGAATTCTAACTGGGCCTGGCCTCCCTCTCTGGCCAGCCACCTAAGCCGGCTCCTCCAGTGCTGTCCTCGGAGATGCTCCAGGCAGCTGCTGCCACCCGGCCCAGTCCCAGGGTATTTGAGGACCATGAGGTCACCCTGGGATCCTCTGACCTGGCCCTGGCCTGGGTGAATCCCAGCCCCTCCCCCAAGCACCCAGAAGCCCCAGGGTCCCCTGGGGCAGCCCTTGTCTGGACATCTCTTCCCAGGGCACCCTGTCAAAGATTTCTGAGAGGCCTTATCCCACAAGCCTTCCTCTCAATGTCTGCAAAGATTCACCTAGATACAGGGCTGCTCAAAGCAGCAGAAAACCCAAGATCCACCGAATGAGTGAAGGAAGGTACAGCCAATGAAAAGACATAGATTCCAGTCCGCAGACACTGCCATGTTAAGATGACCAAGCCGGAGTTCTCGTCATAGCGCAGTGGTTAACGAATCCGACTAGGAACCATGAGGTTGCGGGTTCGATCCCTGCCCTTGCTCAGTGGGTTAATGATCCGGCGTTGCCGTGAGCTGTGGTGTAGGTTGCAGACACGGCTCGGATCCTGCGTTGCTGTGGCTCTGGCATAGGCTGGCAGCTACAGTTCCAATTAGACCCCTAGCCTGGGAACCTCCATATGCCTTGGGAGCGGCCCAAGAAATGGCAAAAAGACAAAAAAAAAAAAAAAGACCAAGCCACACTACTAGGGACAGTGTAAAATACACACATCACAGGTGTAAAAATGAGAAGTGGGGGGCAGGCACACTGTGTGCCTGGGGCTTGTTTGGAAAGAAACCCCACAAAATGACTTCAGAGGCTGCCTCTGAAAGGGAGGTGTACTTTTCAATAGGCACCCCCCACCTGCCATTGTTTAAACCCACAGAACCTCCAGAACAGTGGGTTCCTGGGGAGATTTACACATGCAAGCCAGTGTGTGCCTGAAAACACACGCAGGAAAGTCACACTAGAAGACGACCAGGACAGAATCGGGAGGGAGGAAGAGATGGACTTTTCATGTTACACCCTCCTGAGCCGTTTGAATTTCTACCCTGTTCCTGAAAGATAAGTAGACAAAAGGTAATCGTGACGGTGCTAAGGGGAGGCCTGGCATCCACACAAGTCGTCAGGGTCCTCTCTGAAGTGAGCAGGTCTGCCTAAGCGCCTCTCCCAGATCCTGCTGTCGGGAGAGGGTAGTAGGAACAGGCCCTGAGCCCCCCACCCCCACCCCTCAGGTCCCCATGACCCAAGTGTCCTACTAGGGTTGGAAGATGAAGGACACCGGCCTCTCAGCTGGTGACTGTCTCTCCCATTGCAGGCCTGCACCCAACCCACCCCCCTTCTTAGGTGGGTGTGATGGAGGAGGGGCAGCCGGCAGGCCAGGCCAGGATGCCCAGGGCCCCTAGAGACTTGGCTTTCTTCAAGTCCATGGCAGTTCCTCTTCCCCTGCTAGGGAGGCCACACGGCCAGTGCAGATTCCAGACCTCCGGCTTTGAAGTCACTTAGACCCCGCTTTGAATCTGGGGTCTGCTACCTGGACCCCCATCCCAGCAAGCCTCAAAAAATAAAAAATAATGCATCATCCAGTACTGACCTAAAAATGAACATATCCCGTGCCCAACCCAAGACCCACAAGCACATAGCAGGTGCTTTGAGCACAAAACATCCATCTCGGGGGCTCCATACTCCCAAGGCACTCCAGGCAGAGGCAATGATTGGCGAGAAGACATCCCAGAGAGAATTCTGAACACAAGGCCGTGCTGGACTGAGAACAGGGATCTGGCCAGTGGACCAGCCCAAGTAGGTACACAGACCAGGCTCAGAGCAAGCCTCTGACACACGGCCGAGGCCGAGGCACCAGCTCCATACCATGCTTAGGAAGGTATTTATTAGGTTTCACAGGTTCCAGGTTGGGTCATTAAGCCATGTCAAAATGGTCCCCTGAGTTGGCTGAACACATTACCTCCCTGGGAGAAGACAAGAGAAGCCCTTTGCTCTACAGGCAATATTTATTGGGGGTGGGTGGTGGAAGCTCTCGGTTTGTCGTATTATTGTTGCCGCAACACAGCATCTGTCCACAGGGACCACAAAAACTATCTCTAACCCTTCATCTGAATGGCACATTATCCTTCATGCCTTTGAAAATATTCCACAGTAACAACAGTAGCCACCTCTGCTGGTCCCCTCCTTGTCACCCCCATCCCCCAGGGCTGACGGAGGCTGGAGAAGAGGCCCCATGTTAGAGACCCCCCCCAAGCCTCGTAAGTTAGCACTGGCCTCAGAGGGTCTGGCTTCAGGAGGGGGCATTAGCAGGGACTCCTCTCAAAGGGCTGGTCCATGGGGGGGGTCATCTCTGCCTTCAGGGGTTGGAGACTTCGGGTCCTGCAGGCCTGGTCAGGAGGGGCCCAAGGATGAGTCTAATTATGGGGTGTGCACAGAGGGGGAACCCCAAGAGAAGACGGCCCAGACAAAGAAAGGGCTTGGCTTTTCTGAAAAGAATACTAGGGACTCCAACTGGGCGGGAGCCATTACATGCAAATATCTCCCCCATCCATGCTAATCAGCCCACAGCCCGGGGCTTTGTGAGCTACAAAGGAAACAGCAGATGTGCGCTGGGTTCCATGGCCCCTAAAAGCAGGGGGCTTAGCAGATAATTACTGGGGGGGTTGTGGGAGAGGCAGCAAAACCAGCTCTATGCACTGGGCTGCCAGCCTCCTCCACTCGGCCTTTCCTCTGGGGCCGTGACTTTGAAACTGCTGCTGTGTGTGGTACCAGGCAAGTACCTAATGCAGTGCTCCCAAACCACTTATCTCGTTTTCAAGAGGGGGAACCGAGGCACAAAGAACCGACATGCTCAGTGTGGACTCAAGAAAGAGAGCAGGAGTTCCCGTCGTGGCGCAGTGGTTAACGAATCCGACTAGGAACCATGAGGTTGCGGGTTCGGTCCCTGCCCTTGCTCAGTGGGTTAACGATCCGGCGTTGTCCGTGAGCTGTGGTGTAGGTTGCAGACACGGCTCGGATCCTGCGTTGCTGTGGCTCTGGCGTAGGCCAGCAGCTACAGCTCCGATTAGACCCCTAGCCTGGGAACCTCCATATGCCGCAGGAGCGGCCCAAGAAATAGCAAAAAAAAAAAAGACAAAAAAAAAAGAAAGAAAGAGAGCAAAAGTCCAGCCCAGCCTCTGGCAGAAGAGCCAGGGCTGGGAGGCTGTGGGGACCACGCTCGGGGCCCTGGGAAGGATGTGGGCTCTGAACCCAGAATTAGCCAGGCCTGGCTGGTTGACCATGGCTGGCAGGGGTCACTGATGGTGTCCACCACCACCGGTGACAGCAGGAGCTGGGCCGGCAAGTGCTCTGTGAAGACTGAAGCAGCAAGGGAGGTCTCAAGGAGCAGCAGAAGGACCCCAGGTTGTGCAGGGGTCCCACCCTCAGAGTGGTGGGTCCGCTCCAAACTCTGGCTCTGAGGAGAGAACACTCAGCGAAGGAAGCTGAGCCAGTGAGCATCTGGGGAAGGCGAATTGTTCCTCCTCTGAGCAGCTCAGGGGCCCTAACCCTCAGCCCAGGGTGGCTCTAGGGAGGCCAAATCGGAAGAGGCCAGAGGACGGGGCAGAAGCAGCCTTGGTGGAGGAGGGATGGATGAAACAAGCTGGGGGGGCTGGGGGGCTGAGGCCCACCTGCAGTCCCTGCAGAGGGCCCATCTTGGAAGAAAAGTTTGACCACTGCCCCCCCACCCCCACCAACGCCCCAGGTGAAACAGGATGACCTGGGGGCTATACTGCTGCTGGAGGGGCTCCACCAGGCCCCTGGGGCTCTGAGAGCCCTGCCTCTGGGCTCCAAGAACAGGATGTTTGAGTTAGGGGGGCCCCTTCCCGCTGGGCCCATGGCTGCCTCACCAGATGTGACTCCAGATGTGGCCCAGGCAAGAGGGAACAGGGTCTGCCTGACACCACAGAGGAATCAGCACCAAGGCAGGAATGAGGAAAGACTGGCTTTGGGCTCCAGAAGAATCCACAAGGGCCACTGCCCCAACACAGGACACAGACCAGAAGGGCCAGGTGCTACATCTTTGCAGCATCAACTCCCCAGGGGAGGCAGCAGGGCGGAGTGGAGGCGTCAGGGCCAAACCTTGGCTGGCATCCCACTGCTGCCTACTACCAAGTGCCTCAGTTTCCTTGCCTATAAAGTGGGGTGGGGGCAAGAGAGAGCTGTGGTGATGTGATGGTGGCTCCCCCTGGGGTGAGTCAGTGAAAGTAAAGTGCTGGGCACAGCGCCGACCTGCCACATGTTGGTGGTCAGCAAACGTTACCCATGGCAGGGCTGGAAGCGCTGATAAGCAGGGTGTGGGGATGCAGGGGAGTCAAGGTGAGGCATCCCATCAGCGTCTCCCATCTGGGGCTCATCCAACACTAGGGACGCCAACCTCTGATCACAGAGAGGGCTCAGACAGAGCCAGGCTCTGCAGAGGGGCCTCCAGAACACACAGAAGAAGTCTGGAAGCCCCAGCCTGCCTTTTGCCTTCCCCTCCAGCTCAGGGAAGAATGTGGCAACTTCTCTGGAATGTCCCTCTCGGGTCTGCAAGAGGCCTCCCAATCTGCCTTTGATTACTTATTCACGCGCCCCCTGCGGGGGGATCGTCAGAGCATCCCTTTTTCATTAGAGCCCACTGATCTGCCAGGGTCCTTGCAGCCCACCCTGCCAGAATCTCACCAGTTCCTGTGTTGTCAGGCAGGTTTCTACACACAAAAACCATTACATGAGTAACACATCCAGGAAAAAAAAAAAAAGAACCCCAGCCACGGGAACACAATTAGCGGGGGAGCAAATCCGCCAAACAATCTTAAAGAAAACAGCCCAGATCCGCTGTACCAAAGCTGTGGGTGATGAATTGCCTGAAAGAGACAGACAAAAAAGAGGGAATAAAAGGGGTTCTCCCTTCACTAGGCAAGGAATGGGGGTGGGGAGGAGACGAGCGCTCCCCGCCCCCAACCAGTCTGGACCTGTTTTCAAGAATGCCCTGCCTGGTGCCAGGGGACAGACCCACCTGACCAAAGAAAAACCACCCAGAGGCTGAGGGACAAGCTCTAGGTCTGACTTTGGGGGGCAGTTATGCGGGTATATACAGTGTAAAATACACCTAAGGCCCAGACATCTGTGTGTATGGGTCAAAAAACAAAGTAAGTGATCTAAAGAATAAGCCACCACAACAGACACATGAGAGCCACGGAGTCGCCATATCCAACTCCTGCAGGCCCTGGTGAAGTCTGGCCTCAATTCCCTTCATGTGACTGGTTTTCAGGGAACAAAAGGGGTGGGTATGGGGGAAGTCGGGGACTCAGGCATAACTCCCCAGTAAGGGACCTGGGATTCTAAAGTCAGAGCTGTGCAGCCTAACCAGGGCAGGTGGCATGGCTTCTCTGGGCTGATGTAAAGGATGCCAACAGCCCCGCCCTGCACTCTTCCTGGGACCCTGAATCCTGAAGATTCCCAAGCGAGAAAACAGGAGGGGGAGTTCCCATCGTGGCACAGTGGTTAAGGAATCCGACTAGGAACCATGAGGTGCGGGTTCGATCCCTGGCCTTGCTCAGAGGGTTAACGATCCGGCATTGCCGTGAGCTGTGGTGTAGGTCGCAGACGCAGCTCGGATCCCACATTGCTGTGGCTCTGGCGTAGGCTGGCGGCTACAGCTCTGATTAGACCCCTAGCCTGGGAACCTCCCACATGCCGAGGGAGCGGCCCAAGAAATGGCAAAAAAGACAAAAAAAAAAAAAAGAAAGAAAGAAAGAAAGAAAGAAAGAAAAAGAAAACAAGAGGGCGAATGCACAAAATGAGTCATTTGGGACCAGGAGGGGCAGGATCTCCAAGGCCACTTCTTTGTGCCCCCTCCTGTCACCAGAAGGGCGACCAGAGTGAGCTCCTGTCTAACATTCAGAAATGGATTGTCCGAGGAGACACACATGTACTGACAAAGCAAAAGACTTTGGAAAAAGGGGTACTCACGTGGAGGGCAGCAGGGTAAGGGAACCCAGAAGAACTGCTCCGCCCAAAGGGGGCATTTCGGTCATGGTTCCCTAGCCCTCCGGCTCTCCCTGTACCTGTCTGGGGCTTTCATGCTCACCCCCACCTGGAACACATCTCTTCTAGACCACACAGCAGCTTCAGGAGACCAATACTTTATACCATGTTTTTTACCTGCTGTGTGGTGGGGCTAAGACCAAACCCCAAAACCACTCTCTAGGAGATCTCTTGTGGCTCAGCAGGTTAAGGATCTAGTGCTGTCACTACTGCTGAGGGGGTAACTTGTGCATGCCTCGAGTGCAGCCAAAAGAAACAGAAAAAGAAAAAAAACTGCTCTCCTCTAAGAGGAAACTAGGGAGAACTAGGGTCACTTGGCCGAGGTCACAAGGTCAAGTCAAGATAAGGCTCCACAGCCTGTGCTAATCATGACCTCCAGCTGCTTCTGACCCAGAGAGGGCTGCTGCAGACCAGGAGGGGGAAGGGAGAACATTCCAGCCCAGGAATGCAAAGCAGGCCTGTCCCTCAGCCTGGCCAAGAGCAGGACTGACCCAGAGACACAGAAGACCCCAGATGACCCCAAGTAGGCTAGCACCCCAGCTGAGCCCCCTATCTCTGAGCTCCCCCTTCCCACCTCAACTCTCTCCAGCTGGTGGCCTCCTGCCCCATTCTCTTCAGGCTGGCTCCTGGGCCACTTTCACCTAAAGTGGGGAGATAGGACTCCTGGTCCGTCTCTCTCTGCTCCCCAAGAGAAAGGGGGTGGGGATCACATCTGACCTTGTACAGGGCTGTGCCTACAGTCCAGGCACATGTACCCACCGGCCACCAGCCAAGCCCCTCAGTGAAACCTCCCCACCAGCAAGGAAGCTGAGATTCATGAGGCTGAGTCATTCACTCAGGATCACACTGCTAGGAAAAGACGAGGGACAGAACTGGGCTTGAGCCCAGACACAAAACAGGTGCCACTTCCCTCCGCAACACTCAGAATAAAGGCCAAGCCCCTTGCTGGGGACCACCCCTCCCCCTACTGCTCTGCTCCAGCCACTCCAGTCACTGGCTGCCCTTGGCCATGCAGGTTCACAGGCTCACTCCCTAGCAGGTCTTCCTGCCTGCTGAGCAGCAGACACTATTTTAAGCTTCTATTAGCTCACAACTCACAACAAATCTCCAAGGCAGATGCTACCAAGATACCCATTTTACAGCTGAGGGAACTGAGGCACAGAGCTATCATGGCGATGGTGAGGCACGGACTCACCTCCTCTTCTGGCAGCTTTAATGCCCCATACTGGGCAGGGACCAGCCAGGACCAACCCTCACCACCCTCAACACCCCTCCCCTGCAGTATTCTTAAGCCTCAGCTCATTTTACCTTCTTCAGGGCACTGACTACTACAGAGTCTGCATGACTGCTGACTTAAGTGTCTGTCACACACACGCACACCCCCCGCCCAAGACACACAAGTGTGGGCCCATGTGCTTATTCCCAGATCCTAAAACAGTACCTGGCATGTGGCAGATGTTCAGTAAATTTTTGCTGTTTAAAGTTAGACAAATGGTAACCACGATAAAAAGACAGCAAGTTCACTCTGAATACATGTTTCTGGTTGGAAGAAGGAAAGGTTGGATCTCCACATTTTCAAAGAACTCCTCCTGGGTGAGGTAGCTCCTCCTCCATCTCCCCCACCCAGACTCTGCCACCTGGCCCTCCCCAGGCCTGTCACCTGCCTGGGACCCCACCCCACCCTCGAAGAGGCTACCCCTCCTACTCAGAAATCTAGTGACCTCCCCTTGGCTCTCACACCATTCAAAGCCACTCCTGGAGTGGACACACACAGAGACACACCAGCCCCCCCCACCCCACCATGATCATCCCCATCCCGAACAAGCCAGGGGCATCCACTTTACTCCCCAATCGCTGCTGTCCTCCAGAGGCTGTCAGCCCTTTCTAGGGTCCCAGACCCCTCTGAGGGGGATCAAAAGCAAGGGAGCCTCTCCCTAGAAAAATGCACAGAGAACCAACAACAGTACCTCGGTCACAGCTTACAGAAAGTACACAGCATTTACACATGTTCCCTCCAGAGAGGGGCTACTGTCACCCCTTTCCCACAATCAAGGAGGCTTCTCTGAGGTCTCAGCCTCTGGTCCCTCTGCCCTATTCGAACTGCACATGATTTCAAGGGCTCATCCCATGAGCCTCCCCAGGGGGCCGTCCAAGAACTTCAGGTTCAGAGCCTTAGCTCTGAGCTGCCTGAAGCCCCTCCCAGCCGTCCTCCTCAGGAACAGCCAAGTCAGTCTCAAGTCTGGGCCTCCATGCCTCCCTGTCTCCCAATGTCCTGGCAAACTCACGGCCTCCCCAGCTGCCTTCCCAGGCTCTCTGAGAAAGGAACCACGCCAGCCACCAAGGGGTCCCAAGCCTCCCCCATTCTGCAAGATCTGACCTGGTCTCAGAAGACACCTCAGAATCGCCGATGACCTAACGCCATCCTCCTGCCGAAAGGCCCTGCCCGCCTGCCTCACCCAGCCCCCTATACCTAATGCCTGCGCTTGCTTGTCAGGTGTTGCTCATGGCGTGGACCACGTTTCACCTGTGATCTCACGTGGGTACCATGCCAGGCCCTCAGTCCCTGACTGAAACACGTGGGGTCTGGTGTGTTTCAGATTACAAACTCTTCAGATTTGAAAAAAAGGTTAACAAGGCACAGACCACATGGATTATCCCCAGCAGAGAATGGGTAACATCAGTAACCAAGCCCCGTTCCAAAACGTGTGAACAGTCAGTCTAAACTGCATGTGCACAACTATAGTTCAATAAATATAAATAAATAAAGCACCTTTTAAGGAGGAAAAAAGTAAAATAAAATAAAATAAAATAAAATAAAATAAACTCGATGTGCAGAGATGAGAGAGAACCCCATGTGGCAGCTCAGGCAGGAGTTTGCCCATTTGGGTCAGGTTGGATCTTGCTGCCAAAGAGGTTTTCAGAACTTTTGGATTTCCAAATTGCCAGCAAGGGTCTTGGGCTTACACAGGTGCAGGGAGGTAAGGAAAGGGAGGGGCTCAGGAGGTGGGCAGTGGGCGGGGTCTGGGAGTTCGGATTGGCATAACAGCCCCCAGCTGCTTGGGGCTCCAATTCAGCCCCTCAGGAGGAGGTGCAGAGGCCAAAGAAGGGCGTGGACTAAGAGTAAGAGACATTTTCCCACGCCTGATGGAAACGCGGGTTCAGAGAAATGCCTCTCTACTTTAAGAAACAAACCACTGCCAGTGAGAGAGCAAATGGTTACTGGCGTGAGGCCTGTGTTGGGTGGGCGGGCAGAGAGCAGGAAGGGGATGCTGCTGGTCATTGGAGGTTCATGCTCCTTTTGAAGACTGCACTGCCATCCAACTTAGCCTCGGGTGTGTAGGCCCAGGGCTGCAGCCTTCCAGATTTTTCAGAAGTACAAGGCCAGATTTTTTTTCTTTTTTTGGGGGGGCTGTGCCTGTGACATATGTAAGTTCCCAGGCCAGGGACAGAACTGCACCACAGCAGTGACCTGGGCCACAGCAGTGACAATGCCTTAACCCTTATGGAGCTTTAAACTGCTGAGCCACTAGGGAACTCCAAAAGCCAGATTTTGATGTGAAATCCTGGTTTTAAAAATACTACTAGTCTCCTTTTATTTTAACCACATAGTAAAGCAAACTTTTTAGGCAGATCACTCACCACCCCTGGTAACGGCCTCTGCCATCTTGTCCCTGCTGCCCTGGGCAGACTTTTGTTCCATAACATGATTCCCAGCCTCTGACATGCTTCAGGGGCAGGCTAAGGTGAAACTATTCGGTTACATTTCTGTTACATTCTCCAGTCTGCATTTCTAAGTTCCATTCTTATCATGTTAGGGCCCGCATCCGTGAAAAATGGCAGGCCACTCCTGACCACACAGAGGTTTGAAAAGGCCCCATCACTTGGGACATTCTATTACCCGCCCTTTAGTTCCTCCATTCCTCTGTGGGACCCCTTTGCTCCATGCTAGGCTGCTGTCCCCAACCTCCTACTTGAGCCTTTCCATAAACCAGGAATATCCTTCCCAACACTCTGGTGGTTACATCCACATCCTACCTACTGTCTCCCAGTGTCTGTTCTCCCTTTCTCCCACAGAAAAAGAAACCCTCAAGTTAGCTGAGCACAGGGCCACTCTGACTAAAGACTACATTTCCCAGGCTCCCTTGCAGCTAGCAAATGGCCATGTGACTGCACCATTCTAGCCAATGGGATGAAAGCAGAAGCACCCAGGGCACCTTCTGGGAACCTCCCCTGGCAGACACCTGGCAATGCCCTTGGCACCCTTTGTCTCTTCCTTAATCCTGCTGTCTGGAAACCAGAGTGTAAGAGCTGGACTCCAGCCGCCATGATGATCTCCGATGACAAGAGCTGAACCTGGGAAGGCAGGAGTGGGCTTAGCTGGAAGGACCTGATCCAGGGACTTCCTGAAGCAGAGCTTCCATACCAGCCCAGGTCGGCCAACGTCCAAGACTTTAGGACGAGAGCACAAGAAATAAAATGCCATCCTGTTTACACCACTGCCACTCTGGGTCTCTGTTATGCCTGTATAAATAGAATCTTGACCACCGTTTTTCACTAAACCACTCTGCAGTGAGACAGAGGGTCCAACGGCCATGAACTCCAAAGTCAGCTCTGCTGCCTGCCAGCTGCTTTATTTGGTCAAGTCTTTTCATCTCTGCGTTTCCAATAATAAAATGGGAGTGCTTTCCCTGACCTCCTAGAACTGTCCTAAGGACACAGCAAGGGCCACACGTGTCAGGCTAACCGGCCCAAGCGGTCCAAAAAGGGAACTCTCTTTGGCCTGAGCAATCAGGACACTTCACAATCAAAACAAACAGACCTGCACAAAGAAGGGCTTTGGGGTTTCTCTAGAACTGTGGCAGATCTGCCAAGCCTGACTGGGGCTGAGTCCCCAAGTTCTCCTTCTTCCTGCCATTTGTTCATTCATCCCAGAGGACTGCAAGCTTTCTCTGTGAAGGGTCAGTAAGTAAATATTTTAGGTCTTACAGAACTCTGTGATATCGGTTGAACATTCTCCTTTTTTAAAAAATCAATCCTTCCAGGGAGTTCCCGTTGTGGCACAGTGGTTAACGAATCCGACTAGGAACCATGAGGTTGCGGGTTTGATCCCTGGCCTTGCTCCGTGGGTTAAGGATCTAGCGTTGCCATGAGCTGTGGTGTAGGTCTCAGACTCGGCTCAGATCCCACGTTGCTGTGGCTCTGGCGTCGGCCGGTGGCTACAGCTCCAATTGAACCCCTAGCCTGGGAACCTCCATGTGGCCCTAGAAAGGGCAAAAAGACAAAAAAAAAAAAAAATCAATCCTTCCAAAATGTACCAGAGTTCTCTTGTGGCACTGCAGATTAAGGGTCCAGTGTCGTCACTTCAGTGGCTTGGTTTCATCCCTGGCCTTGCTCAGTGGGTCAGGGATCTGGTGTTGCTATGAGCTGTGGTGTAGGCTGCAGACTCAGATGTAGCTCAGATTTGACCCCTAGCCTGGGAACTTCCATATGCCATGGGTGCAGCCCCCAAAAGAAAAAAGAAAAAAAAAGGTACAAACCCCCCTTAGCTCTCACTGGTTAAAAAAACTGGCTGCAGGCCTGATCTGGCCCACAGGTCATAGATTGCCCGGAGGCTCTGATTTATGCTATTATCCTGTCTCCAGCTGCCCCCAAGGTCGAACATTTGAGACACTGAACACAGGTTTAAGCAAGGCCTGGCACATAGTAAATGCTCAATAAATGACAGCAGCCAGGAGCAACTAGCAGGCACCAGTGAAATGCAAATGCCCTTTGGTGTGACTAGCTTTCTGCGTTGTCACCCCAGTTTGACATTGAATATTCTAAAGGCTGGACAAACTCTTCAGAACCCTTACCCTCCTGAAACCCCCTCACCCCAGCTGTTGGGGAGTGGGGAGGGAGGCTACCAAGAGCGTGACCGAAGGAAGTCAGAGGGTTCCTGATTCTGTGGTGGCAGCAGACCATTCTTCTTCACCTTGTTCTTACAGAGGGTTTTTTTTCTCTGGGGTTTCCACTCCCTGGCAGGCCCCCACGAACTGAAAGTTAGCCCCTGTCAGAGCCAGCCCTGCTATACGTCCCTTCTGAACCCACAGGGTGGGGAGAGACCAAAGAACCAAGGGAGAAAAGCAACACAGTCATCTCCAGAAAGGCCGCCACGGGGCTGAGGAACTGAGAGTCTGTTCTGTTCACTGCCCCAGCTGCCCCGGGCCGACAGGGTTCCCACGGAGCTGTCTCCCTGCAAGGGGTGGGCAGCCTGTGTCCAAGAACTCCGAAGGCCGTGCCAAGGCTTCCTCAAGGCCCGGGAAACCAGTGCCTCTGCCCAGGGAAAATGGCCTGGTTTTGGTAGCTGCCATTTAGCCAATGCCATGGACACAGGCCAGCCAGCGTGACATCAAGTGGCAAGAAAGGAGTGGGGAGGGTTACCGTTCACTGCAGGTGAACTGGGACAGGGCCTTGCCCAGCTGTCATCTTTCCCACATGGAGACTGCAGACATCAAGGAACAGGACTGTAGGTCCTGCTATCCACACCCATCTCCCAGCCCTGCCACCTGAGACAGAGGCTGCGGCCCAAGGGTCCCTCTCCTGGTAGAAGCAGGGGCTCCCTCTTAGAAAAGCCAGCTGTTCACCATTCCATGCCAACAGCATCACTTGCTACAACATCTATACACAGATACCCTTGACCGAGATGCACTTCCCCCACATTCTTGGGCCACCAGTGGCATTATTCCCACTGCAGATGAGGAAACCAAGGCTGTGCAAAGATACCTGTCACAACAGGTTAGGAAACAGCTGTTGCTACAGGTGAAGTGGCTGGTTCAAGACCACGTAGCTGGTGACTCACACCAGGCAGACTCCACATTCAGGACCCTCAACAGCAACCCAAGGACACCTCTGGCTCGCCTCCCGGCTGTGAAGCACTGAAAAATTCAGGCAGAAGTCTTGGCCGACCACCCATCCACCCCCCAGCCCCACCCACACACAGGGATCTGCAAATACAAGTGGCTTGCAGGACCCCACCTCATGAGAAACAGGTAGGTGGAACAAGGGCTCCTGGAGCCTTCTCACTTGCAAGGCATTCAGGTCCCAGAAGGGTCCAGGCTGGAAAATGCTGAGGCCAGGGAAGGAAGTTCATCCTAAGAGAAGGCCTAAAGCTCCCTCCCAGCAGCGTGGTTTACCCCTAAGTGCCCCCAGCCTGCCCAGCAGACGCATTCCCACATATCCTCTCTCCAGTGGCTGGACCATCTCCGCCTTTTTCCAGGGGACCATCGGCCAGCCCTCCACACCCAGCAGGCCGGGCCTGCTCATCCAGGACTTTGCTCTCCCTCGGCAGACTTCAGAGCAATCCTCCCTGGGGGCCCACACACTCCAGTGGGGCTCAGGAACCAGTGCTGCCTCGCCCTGAGCAGTGAGCTGGCCACCCCTGAGGCAGGCCATTGCCAGCTCCTAATGGGAACAGGTGCTACCTCCAAAGCAGTGTTCATGTACTGAGCAAACACACTGCACCACACAGAACAGTCATCACCTCCATTCTACCACTGAGGAAACTGAGGCACAGAGACTCACAACTGCCTACAGGGCATCAGTCTAGCCATGTAGTGGACCCCCACCCCTCCAAAAAATCTGTCCAAGCCCTAACCTCAGGAACCTGTGGATATGACTTTATTTGGGAAAAGGGTCTTACAGATATAATTAAGGATCTCAAGATGAAGACCCTAAATCCAGTGACAGGTGAACTTGTAGGGAAAGACACAGAGACACAGGGGAGCAGCCATGTGAGGACAGAGGCAGAGACTGGATTTCTGTTGCCTCCAGCCAAGCCAAGCCTGGAGCCACTGAAAGCTGGAAGAAGAGCCTCCTCTAGAACCTCTGGAGGGAGTGTGGCCCTGCCAACACCTTGATTTTCGACTATGAGAGAATACATTCCTGATGTTCTAAGCCACTAAGTCTGTTACAACAGCCGGAGGGAACTAATACAACCAGAGTCAGCCAGCTCCAGAACCCTGACTCTCAACCCTGCACCAATGATCCTTGAACAGAAAGGGGAAAAGATTCTTTCATATCCAAGATTTTATCATCCCAGACAGAGATACTCAGTTTGAGAAACATGGACTTTCTCCTCTTGACAAGGCTTCAGTTTTTGTTTTTTGGTTTTTTTGTTTGTTTGTTTGTTTTTGCTTTTTAGGGCCGCACCACAGCATACTGAAGTTCCCAGGATAGGGGTCCAGTCGGAGCTACAGCTGCCAGCCTACACCACAGTCACAGCAACTGTAACGCAGGACCCGTGCCGCATCTGCAACCTACACCACAGCTCAGGGCAACGCTGGATCCTTAACCTACCAAGCGAGGCCAGAGAATCAAACCCACAACCTCATGGTTCCTAGTCGGATTCGTTCCCACTGTGCCACGATGGGAACTCCCAAGGCTTGTTATAAATGACCTCTAAAAGAGAAGGGTTCTTTTTAGAACCAATAACAATTCTGTGTGTATCCACAAAACAACACAAAAGCAAAAACTATCCCAGAGAAAGATGTACAGAGGCAAGACCTCAAGACTACTTGTAGAGTGGGTGGGAACACTTTGTACTACCTTCCTAGTAATTCAATAAATCTAAAGCCTTTCAAAAATCAAAAGAAGTTTATTTACAAAGAAAAACCAACTCCTGTGGAACTCCTTTGAGGATCAGCCCTGGGACCCTAGTTTGAGAAACGCTGCCCTACACTGTTCTCCACCCTATTAATGCTGGTTGAATAAATAGCCATGCTTACGATCTGGGGGATCCTGCTGGGCTTAAGTGTCTGTCCTGAGCTCCAATCCCCCCCCCCCCCCCCCCCCCCGCCCCCGGGATACCCTTTTCTCTCCTCATCTGGTCCAAGAAGACTGGGCTCGACCCCAGCCAAAAAAGTCATGCAACACTGGGAGCTCCCTTATTTGGGTTTTCCAAGTTGAGGTGTGGGGAGCACCCTCTGCCTGAGCTCCATACACTTCCCTTCAGAAAACCCTGTTCCCAAAGTGGCAGAAAACTCACAGAGGCCAAAGCCAGGAAAGGCCTCCTCAGTGACTCCCCAGAGCATCAGGGCAAGAAATCCGGAGAGACAAAGCTAAGTGTAACAGTATAACAAAATGTGAAGGCGGAATCCTGACAGGAGAGAACAGATAAGAAAGAGTAACAAGAGGAAGAAAAAGGATAAACTACAAAGAAGCAGAGTCCTCGGCAAACACCTTTGTAATTTTTTTCTCCCCACCGAAATGTCATTTTTGAAACTCGCTTCTGAAAATACAGCCCACTTCTCACATCCCCAAAAAGGAAAATCGGAGGACCGTGGCGAAGGAGGCAATGTTACCCCTTACTTCAGAGCCGGGCATCAAGAAGGGACCCTACCCGTCCACGTATCCACGAGGCTCACAGCCAGTGGCTCGCACCACCCTCGCATGGGCCCTCTCCTCAGATCTAGAAGTTTCCCACTCGGGGGTCCGGATTGCCAAGCCCTCCGGATGGGTGGCACAGGGTCCTCCAGGCTGGGCACCACTTTCCAACCGTCCTTGGCAGTTCAGAGGGTCTCCCGAGATGGCCACACACCCCCTCCTCCCCGCTAGGGCGGCCACACCCGCCCCCAGACTCCCACCTCTCCCACGCCTCAGGCCCCCTCCCCTCCCACCCAGCCTCCACACCCCCAGCTTCCTGCGAATTCTCCCTTCCACTCGCGGCCCCCCACTTCCTGCTCACCCCCTCCCAATCTCAGGGCCCTCACTACTCCCCCATTTCCCGCTTCCCTCCGTAGTCCGGGCACCTCACCTCTGGCCACCACGCACGCCCTCTTTTCTCTTTCTGCCGCTTGACACCGTCCCTCCACATCCCTCAACTCGGGGACCCCCACACCTAGCTCCCCCGGCTCGGCCCCAAGGACCCCACCCCAGGCCCCCACGGGTCAGGGCCCCTCACCCTCGGGGCCCCGGGCCCCTCACTGTGGTCGCGTCCCTCCCGCCCTGAGCCCCCAGCCCGGCCGGCCTCGTGCGCAGCCCCCGCGCGCAACCCGGCCCTCGGCCCGGCCCCGGGGCCCCGCACTCACGGCTGTAGAGGGCGATGCCCGCCGCGTCCGGGCCGGCGCGCACCTCGAGGCGCAGTGCCTGCTGCTCCGCGTGCCGCTGGATCTCGCCGTTCGCGTCGCCGATGGTGAGGAGGCGGGCGCCGGGGAACACGGACACGGCCCCGCAGGGCCCCGCGACACCCGGGCCGGCCGCCCCTGCGCCGCCCACGCCCGGCCCCGCCGCCGCCGTCGCTGCTGCCATCTTAGATCCGGCTCCAGGCCCCGCCGCCGCCGCCGCGCCCGGGCCCAGGCCGCCGCCGCTGCCGCCGCTGCCGCCGCCGCGCAGGCCGAGGCAGAGGCCGAGCCGGGCAGCGCCGCCTGCCGGCCACGCGCCGCCTCGCCGCCACCGCGGCTGCTGCCCGGCCCCGTGGCGCAGCGCCCCCTGCCGGCGGCCCTCGGCGCTGGGAGGGAGCACGCTGGAGGGGCGGGGCCTGCCCCACCCAACCCCGCCCCGCCCCGCGCGAGCGGTCGCCGCTTTGTGAGGTGACTCCGCGGTCCAGGAACAGCGGGGACAAGAGCGTACGTCGGGGGAGGTGCTTGCGGCGTGAACACGCCCCTGGGCCTCGGCCCCGCCCCCCGCCCCGCGCGGCCTGAACTGCCGGCGGTGCTTTGTGAGGCAGTGAGGCCGCCGAGGCCCGGGGAGGGCGGGGACCGGAACGCGCGTCAGGGGGCGGTGCTTATGCCCCGGACACGCCCCCTGGCCCCGCCCCGACAGTCGTGCCCAGAGAGGTGCTCCCAGCTAGAAAAACGGCGGGGGCGGGCCTGACGCCCAGCAGCAGCTCCGACACGCCCCTGAAGCTTGGGTCCGCCCGTTGCCCCTCCCGGCTTTGTGAGGTGACACGCTGAGGGGCGGGGTCCAGCTGCGAAGAGGCCCCGCCCCTACACCCGTCCTGTTCCCTCCCACTTGCTTTGTGAGGCTCTGGGTTCAGGGGAAGGCCGGAGTGAGGGGCGGGGACAGGACGTAGGGACACGCCCCAGCCGCAGCCGGCGGGATGGAAAAACAGTTTGAGTTAGGACTTGACTCCAGTACCCCACCTGGGCCCTCTGTCTGAGCACTCAGCCACTCCTCCGCTCCACTCCATCATCTCCAGCCCCTTACTCCAGGGCCCTCCTCCTCCATCCTCAGCCCTTCACTGTCTTCTCCCCTACAAAAAATTCTTGGACCCCTCCTTTAGCCCCTTTCCTCTTCTTTCCCTGCCCCGAATGATGGCTGGCCAGCAAATCGGGGCCAAGTGCCCCTTTCCATACACACACAAACACATATCTATCTTCCCTCCAGTTCCCCCCTCCACTGGTCCAAGGGCCCATTCTCTTTGGGGGAGTTCCAAAGGGGTTTGCAGCCACATTCTCCAGCTGCCTCTCTAACCTAGACTTGCTCATTTAGTACTGTCCTTCCCAATGTTCCTCTTCCTCCACCCCACCATCATTCCACCTCCTGTGCTCACCAATACAAAGAATTTAGCTGAGACCCCACGTGGTACTACCTCATCCACGCACCCTCGAGAGCTTCCTCATACACCACACTGAGTACTACGGTGATTGGACCCCAGAAGCCCCGGGCTTGAAGGAGTACATTCCATCGAGACTTTGAGAACAGCTCAACACATTATAATTAATAACTTAGGCATGCCAGCAGGGCACACAGAATATACCCCCAGGTACCCTATGCTCCAGAAACCCAGCCAGGTTGGTCAAGTTAGGTGTGGCATAGAAGGAGGAAACCAGAGAGGTGTGCAGAGAGCTCAGACTTCACAGTGCCCCAGCAAAGGGCCAGCAGGGAACCTAACATCTCCTTCACTGGTGGCCTGGGAAGCTGGGAATCCAAAGAGAGGCTTCCTACTTTCCATCCAGCCTCTAGGCCAGCACTTGCACTCCTTCTCCCACCCCTGCCCCTCTGCAAGGCCAGGGTTCCCCTTAATCGCCTCTGTTCACTTCCCTGAGTAAGCAGCAGCCAGAAGTCCCCATAGTAGCTGGAGGGGCCTGAGGCACCAAACAGGCCGGCCAGCTCAAGGGAGAGGGCTGAATGGAGGGCACAGAGACATAGAGAGAGGGATCCCCCTAGCAGGCCCGGAAAGTGCTGAATTCAGGAGGCTCAGGTGAGGATGACGTGGAGTTAGTCCTCTTCCAGGGGCCAGAGTTGTCAGGTGTCTCATTGGAGCCTGAGGGAGCATCCACCGTGGCTGCATCTTCTTCTGAAGTCATTTTCTATCCGTGGAGGAAAAATAGAGAACCATGTGATTTGAGGTTTCAGGATCTTAGGTTGTCCCATGTTCTGCGACTGAAATTCGCCCAGTCCATGGGGTCTCATTTCACCCCCACACACAGCTTCAGAGCCCGGATCCTGCCATCTGTTCTGACTTCCTCTGTGCTGACTAGGGAACCAGACAGCCTGGGTTCAAATCCCAGCTCCACATTTTCCCAGTGGTGTGATCAACCCATTTACGCCTCATTTCCCCCTTTTGTACAATGAGGGAGAATGCCAGTACCCTCCATCCTGGGTTGGCTATAACGCATAAAGATGAACATTGTATATCTTTTCTCTATAAAATCCAGAATATGCAAATCACCAAAGTGACAGAAAGTAGAGTGGTGAGTGCCAGGGCCTGCATTGAGGGTGAAAAAGGAAGTTGGTGTTTAATAGGAACAAAATTTGTTTTGCAAGATAAAGTTCTGGGGATGATGATAGCAATGGTTACCCAAGAATATGAATATTCTTTTTTAAAAAATTTCTTTTGAGTTCCCATTGTGGCTTAGCAGTTAGTGAACCTGATTAGCATCCATGAGGATGCGGATTCAATCCCTGGCCTCACTCAGTAGGTTAAAGATCCAGTGTTGCAGTGAGCTGTGGTGTAGGTCACAGACATGGCTCCCATCCTGCGTTGCCATGGCTGTGGCGTAGGCCAGCAGCTTCAGCTCCAATTGGACTCCTAGCCTGGGAAACTCCATATGCCATGGGTGTAGCCCTAAAAAGACGAAAAAAAAATTTTTTTTCTTTTTCAGCCACCCCACAGCATATGGAGTTCCTGATCCAGGGCCAGGGATCAGATCCAAGCGGCAGTTGCCACCTAGGCTGCAGCTGCGGCAACACCAGATCCTTAATCCAGTGTGTCAGGCCAGTGATCAAACGTGCACCCCATGCTCACAAGACACCACTGATCCTGTTGCACCATAGCAGGAACTCCACAATGTGAATATACTTAATGCTACAGAACTTTACACTTAAAAATGAGTAAAATGGGGAGTTCCCGTCATGGCTCAGTGGTTAATGAATCCGACTAGGAACCATGAGGTTGCAGGTTCGATCCCTGGCCTCACTCAGTGGGTTAAGGATCCAGCGTTGCCATGAGCTGTGGAGTAGGTTGCAGACATGGCTTGGATCCTGCGTTGCTGTGGTTCTGGCATAGGCTGGTGGCTACAGCTCTGATTACACCCCCAGCCTGGGAGTCTCCATATGCTGCCAGTGTGGCCATAGAAAAGACAAAATGGTGTAATGGTGTGGTTACATGCTATCATCTGTGTTAAAAAGAATGAGGATATAGACTTGCTGTTTTTGCTGTTGCTTGTATCTGCAAGTTCCTAATGATGGTTACCTGTATGTGGATGTGCAGAGGGGGAGACCAGTGGGTGGAAAGTGTTAAGAAATAGAAGAGAACTTGGAGTTCCCATCGTGGCTCAGCAGTTAACAAAACCAACTAGGATCCATGAGGATGCAGGTTCAATCCCTGGCCTCACCCAGTGGATTAAGGATCCGGTGCTGCTGTGAGCTGTAGTGTAGGTCCCAGACATGGCTCAGATCCCGAGTTGCTGTGGCTCTGGCGTAGGCAGGTGGCTACAGCTCCAATTGGACCCCTAGCCTGGGAACCTCCATATGCCTCGGGACGCGGCCCTAGAAAAGGCAAAAAGACAAAATAATAGTAATAATAAATAAATAAATAAATAAATAAATAATAAATAAATAAATAAATAAAATGCCTTTTAAAAAGTGGCGAAGGTCGGGGTGGGATCAGTAGGCTGGTTCCATGAGTAGAGTGGCTTTTCACAATGTTTTAGAACCTGCCCTGCCTGCCAGGCGTTTTTTTGTTTTGTTTTTTGTCTTTTTGCCTTTTCTAGGGCCGCTCCTGCGGCACATGGAGGTTTCCAGGCTAGGGGTCGAATCGGAACTGTAGCTGCCGGCTTATGCCAGAGGCACAGCAACGCAGGATCCGAGCCATGTCTGGGACCTACACCACAGCTCACGGCAATGTCGGATCCTTAACCCACTGAGCAAGGGCAGGGACTGAACCCACAACCTCATGGTTCCTGGTCAGACTCGTTAACCACTGTGCCAAGACCGGAACTCCTGCCAGGTTTGTCTTAACAGCTCAGGATTTTTTCCCTGAGCTGAGACCTCAAAGGGCTGAATAGGCCGATGCCAAGCCCCTTCCTACTCGCCATCTGTATACCCATGACTGGAGGCCAGTCTCCATCTGCTCTGGGGCATCACCCAGTGAGGTGGCCCATCTCTTGTCTCTCCAGGACTCCTCCATGCCTCCTTCTCCCTTGGCCGGTTCGTCCACTCCTAAATCAGTGCCATGTTTCCCTGAATCTCCCTGACCTGCATCTGTTCACTTCTTGCACCTCCGCTGCCAACACATGGGACCAAACTACCTACCCACCAAGTCTCACTGTCGCCTGCCCCCTGGGTACCGACTCCCGTCAGTCCACGGACCCCGCCTATTCTCCATGGAGCCGCCAGAGGGCGCCCGTGAGCACTTAGAGAGGGTCACGTCCCTCCTCTGCTTCCAAGGTTTCCCACTTCTGGGGTCAAAGCCAAAGTTCTGCGCAGCTCCTTCCCTCCGCTGCTCATACTGCTGCAACCCAGTTCTACTGGCCTGTGCCAAGCACGTGTCCTGAGCCTGGATCAATCCTCCGCAGCTACCTCCTGCTTGTGGCTTATCTCTGAGACTACTCTGCACTCTCATCTAAGTGAAATTTGGCATCATCTGTCTACTGCCTTCAGAAATAAGAAACTCTGAGAGATGAAGGCCTGTGTTCTTGTCCAGACACCCAGGAGGGCTATGTTGAACCCATCCAATCTTCCTCCCAACCCCACTATCCACTGTGACACCCTAAGCCCACTGACTCACCCCAGGGTCTCTGATTGCAGTTTCAAAGAATCAGGTTTTACAAATGACACCTTTGAGGTCACCTCAACTGGAGCCACCTGCACCCCACACCTGTACCCCTCCCCTGTGTGGAGAAGAGCTAGCTGAATTTTTTCTTGATCCATGGTGTCTAGGGTTCAGATAACTTCTAATTTAGTAAAATAATAATGTGTCCCAAGGCCACTACAACATGCAGTTGTGCAGAGGAGTCCCATAGACCTGGGTTCAAATCCCAGACAGGGAATTCCCTCTATGGCTCAGTGGTAATGAAGCCAACAAGTATCCATGAGGACGTGGGTTGGATCTCTGGCCCGGCGCAGTGGATTAAGGTTCTGGCATTTCTGTGGCTATGGTGTAGGCCAGTGACTACAGCTCTGATTCAGTCCCTAGCCTGAGAACTTCCATATGCTGTGAGTGCAGCCCTAAAAAAGACAGAAACAAACAAACAAATCCCAGCCAGGACATTGTGTGATCTGGAGAAGCAACACCACTTGCTAAACAGAAGGAGGGGAGTTGAGACCCTCCCCCCTGAAAGAGAAGCCCATGTCTGAGACAGAAAAGTTGAGGGTCCTGAAACTGAACACAAATATAGGCTTTTCTTTATACCAGAAGGGGACCACAGTGCGCATCAGGTAGTCTCAAAGCTCCATGACCCCAAAGAAGCCACCAGGTCACCCTGACTACCCTGTCACTATTTTGTGCTAAGGCAGTCCTGACAACCAGGAGTCTGTCCACCGTCCCATGAAGGCTTGGACAACGTGGCCACCTTCAATCCCCTGGAATTTTCCAGCGTTAACTCTCAGCTCACAAACAATCCCTGCTCAGTGATTCTGGGCTTTCCCCAGGCCCACCCGAAGTTCAGGGACAAGTGGACCCAGCCCAGTAGTAGCCTCCAGCTTCCTGTGGTCGGAACAGTCAGCAGAAACCAGGACTGAGGAGTTCCCGTTGTGGCTCAGTGGGTTAAGGACCCCACTAGCATCCATGAGGAGGCGGGGTTTGATCCCTGGCCCCACTCAGTGGGTTATAGATCCAGTGTTGTTGAGAGCTGTGGCATAAGTCTCAAATGTGGCTCGTATCCGCATGGCTGTGGCTGTGGCTGTGGCGGAGGCCAGTAGCTACAGCTCTCTTTCAACCCCTAACCTGGGAACTTCCATATGCCATGGGTGTGGCTCTAAAAGGACGAAAAGAAAAGGAAAAAGAAAAGAAAGAAAAGAAACGAGGAACCGAGAAATGGGATAACTTACCGAGATGGTAAACAGGGAGTTATCGAAGGACATGTCTGGAACAGAAAGAGAAGAACAGGTCTTGGGTCAGTTCAAATTTCTTGCCCACTGCCCTCCCCAGATCCTCCTTCCAAGCCCACAGGCCCCAAGTCCACCTTAAGGAAGAGTGTGGGTCCACCACGCAGCCTCTTTGCTCCCTTCCAGCCCATTCTACAGGGTGACCTATGCACAGCTACAAATTGAAGTGCATCCCTCTTCTGCTCTGAGCTCTCTGACCGGGACTTCTGCCTGCCTTCCCAAAAATGGGTGCCTGGTCTCAACTCCCACCTTCCAAAACACCTCTCAGCTCCTCTATCACCCTAGGCTCTCCCCCTAATCACCCACTCTCCTCCCAGCTACTCCCTTCTCCCCTAGGTTTCCTTTTTTTTTTTTTTTTTTTAATGGCTGCAACCAGGGATTCTGGCCAGGGATTGAATACAAGCCACAGTGACCTAGACTGCAGCTATGGCAATGCCAGATCCTTTAACCCGCTGTACCATGCCAGGGATGGAACCCACACCTCCAAAGAGACCAGAGCTTTTGGTTTCTTAACCCACTGTACTATAGTGGGAACTCCGTCCTTCTCCTCCTTTAGGTTTCTTTCTTTTGTTCTTTCCTTGGTCTTTTTAGGGCCACACCTGCAGCATATGGAGGTTCCCAGGCGAGGGGTCAAATCGGAGCTATAGCTGCCGGCTTACACCACAGCCACAGCAACCCCAGATCCCAGTCACATCTATGACCTACACCACAGCTCACAGCAATGCCAAATCCTTAACCCACTGAGCTAGGCCAGGGATCGAACCCATGTCCTCATGGTTACTAGTTGGGTTCGTTACCACTGAGCCACAATAGAACTCCCCCCCTTTAGGTTTCTGATTAAACATCATTTCCACCAGGGTCCACCCTTCCAGCCTAGACAGGGTCCGGCCCTTTGTGGGCTGTTTCCCCACTAGAGTATGGGCTCACTGTTGTCTCAGGAGCTCCCAGACCCTAGCACAGAGTAGGTGCTCAATAAATGTATGGGACAGTGAAAGAAGTACAGAGAATGGAGTTTTCTCAGCTTGAGGCCCCTTCCAGAATTGCACTTCACAGCCTGGCTGCCTCTCCCCCAACCACCCCGCAGAATGGCATCTTCCGGACCACAAGTGGGGCTCCATTTAAGGACACAGCCCTAGCACTATGAAAGTGGGATACCCCGGTGGTGGCAGACAAAACAGATGCAGCTCGCCCCCTCCCCGCCCCCGACCATGGTCCAGTATTATACAAACACGCAATGATTACTTACTTGTGTTTTTACAGAGGGCTAAGAATGACAAGGTGAGTATAAAGAGTAGATTCTGCATAGGTAGTCAGGGAAAGCTTCCTGGAGGAGGTGACTTTCAGACTGAGACCACAGGAAAGAAGAGTGTTTTAAAGCAGAGTGAGTGAAAGGGGAGAGGATGGGGCAAGGAGAGGGGAGAGGTGAAAACTGCTTGGGAGTGGGGAGGAGGAGGAGAGGGAAAGAAGGGGAAGGTATGTGCTCCACTCTAAGCAAAGGGAGCAGGTATAGAAGGGGTTCAGTAGCAAGTGATGAGATAGGATGGCGTTTGGAGGCAGTGACCCTGCCCCCATGTAGGACAGGAACAGGGAGGCACAGACCTGTGGCGGGGAAGTTGACTTGGGCCCAGCAAGATTCTCGCTCTCTGCAGAGGGATTCAGAAGAAAGTGACGACTTGTCTCACGCAGGAGGTTCTTTCCTTCCGGGTAGCCCTGGGCCCAAACTTTCCATCCTCTACCCCCACCCCCACCATCCTCGCTGAATCCCCTCCCATGGAAATTCTCCTGCAGGAGCCCCACAGCCAGGTGATGTCAGGATTTGATCCAGGAGGCATCGTGTCCACCCGGCTCTCAGAAGAGAGTAACCTGGAACCAGTTGATAGATCCTGATGCTCAGAAACCAGGGCTGCTGCCTACAGGCCATAAGTTGGGCATTGCACAACCCCAGGGAGCACCACTTGCCTCCCCCAACTGTAGATTTCAAGAACCATTACTCAACCATTTTTGGCAGCTGGTGGTAAAGGAAAGTGAGGAAGGCTCAGCCTCCACATCTGTAAAATGGGACTATTTGTAGTGCCTGCTTCCAGTGTTGCTGAGAGGATAACTTAATCTCAGGGTCCAGAGTCTCCTAGCAGAGTGCCCAGCACACAGTAGGGGCTTCATAAATGGTATCTGTTTTCTTTCTTCCTTTTTTTTTGTCTTTTAAGGGCTGCACCCATGGGATATGGAGGTTTCCAGGCTAGGGGTCGAATTGGAGCTACAGCTGCCAGCCTACACCACAGACACAGCAACGCAGGATCCAAGCCGCATCTGTGATCTACATCACAGCTCACTGCAACCCGAGATTCTTAACCCACTGAACAAGGCCAAGGATTGAACCTGTGTCATTATGGATCCTAGTCAGGTTTCTTAACCACTGAGCCACGAGGGGAACTCCCATAAATGGCATATGTTTCTATTAAGCCGCCTTCCACCAGAGGGCGCTGTTTTTTGGGGGGCGCAGATCATCCCACTAGCCTTCTGCCCCCAGAACGTAGCCAGCTGAGTGTTAGTACCCATTTCCTGAGTTTTATTTCCCCAAAATCACCCTCTGAGGGCCTCCAGGGATGGTCTTACCTTTTCTTCTGCAATTTTTTAAATTTAACTGGGAACAAACAAACAAAAAGCATCTGTTAGACTGTAGTCCTGTTGCAAAAAGCCAAGAAACCAAAAATTCCGTCATAGATTTGCAGCCCAGCCTTGCCTTCTCCCCTGGCATATATCCACTCAACAGGAGAGCTACTGAAGACACTCCCCCACCCCCTTACATGAGTAACAGGTGTTGGTAAAAATTTCAAAGTACAAGCATGTAATTTTTTAAAAAAAAGGCCAATTTCAGAGTTCCCAGGTGTCGAAGCCAGCTGAGGATCCTGCCTTTTCACTGGTTTGGCTCAGGTCACTGCCGTGGTATGGATTCCATCCCTAGCCCCTGGAACTTCATAGTCAAAAAAACCCCAAAACCCTAATTTCAGTAGGTGCCAGGGGCTAGGGGGAATGGGGAGTCAGTGTTAAATGGGGACAGAGCTATGGTTTGGGAAGATGAAAGGACTCTGGAAATAGGTGGTGGTCATGGTTGTACAAGAAAGTGAATGTACTTAATGCTGCTGAACTAGGCACTTAAAAAGGGTTAAAATGGAGTTCTCCTGTGGCACAGTGGGTTAAGAACTGGACCTGGTATTGTCAAGAAAGAAAGAGAGGAAGGGAGGGAGAAAGGGAGGAAGGAAGGAAGGGGGGAAGGAAGGAAAAAATAATTAAAAGGTAACTTTTATGTCATGTATCTTGTTCTCTGTCTCTCTCTGTCTCTCTCTCTCTCTCTCTCTCTATATATATATATATCACCCCCAATATAGACATAGGTACAGATAAATATTACCACTAATATACATATATACATACATATATATACACACACATATAGAAATTTCCCCTGCCCACCACTATCAACAAAATTCTGGAGGGTTCTTCACTGCTAAATTTTTGGAGGGGGTTTTGTTTTTGTTTTTTCTTGGCTGCACCCACAGCATGCAGAAGTTCTCAGGGCCAGGGATTGAACCTGTGTCACAGCAGATCCTTAACCCATTGAGCCTCTAAACTAAACGAACTACTCTTTTTTTTTCTTTTCTTTTCTTTTTTTTTTTCCTTTTTAGTGCCACACTTGTGGTATATGGAGGTTCCCAGGCTAAGGGTCTAATCAGAGATGTAGCTGCCAGCCTACGCCACAGCCACAGCCACGCCGGATCTGAGCCGCATCTTCGACCTAAACCACAGCTCACAGCAATGCCAGATCCTTAACCCACTGAGCGAGGCCAGGGATCCAACCTGAAACCTCATGGTTCCTAGTTGGATTCATTTCTGCTCTGCCACAACAAGAACTTCATCTCTTTCTGTCTCTCTTTTTTTTAACTGCTAAGTTTTTGGAGTAAGAACTACTATGTGCCTCTGTTCTCCTAAAAGTGGGTATGAGTGGGAATGCATTTACACATTCTGGTGGGCCATGCTTTCTCTGCCCGCTGTTACCTTTTCTGACGACCATGGCAATGATCACCAGCCCAGCAAGGAGAAGGAAAGCTCCAGCCAGGCTCAAGGAGAGTGCCAGGATCCAGGTGGGCACTAGAGGAAAATGGGGAGAGATTAGGCTGGTCATGAATTTTTGTATGGGCTCAAGGAGAAGGTGGGATTCCTGTCATTCCTTCAGATTGCTTTTGGCGAACCAATCCTCCCCCTACACCCCTTCACCATTTGGCTTGGCTATAGCCAGACACTGGGGATCGAGCATACATGTGTCTGGTCAGTTAGCATATTCCCTCCCCCTGACCAGTGTGATTGATTCAGGGAGGGGCATGCTGCCTATGCTGAGCCAATGAGGCTAATTTCAGGACTTTAGTTAGATCACTGGGAAGAGAGGTTTATGCTTCAGGCCAGCATCTCAAAGCTGGTAGGATATATATCTGAGTTCCAAGGTACGATTTTGACGCCTTGAGAGGGAGGGCCTGTCTGAGAATAAGGCAGAAGAAAGAGGAGCTGAGAAGTGGCATATGCTTCCTGACATCATTGAACACCTGGATCCAGCCATGCCTGAAGTTAGAACTGTGACCCAACAAAGACTCATTTGTTGCTGAAGCCAATTTGAGTCAAGTTTTCATTTACTTGTTCTCTGAAAAGTCCTGTTGGCTTCAGTCTGGGTAATGGGTTCAAACAACATTCACCCCCACCATGTGATAGACCCTGAGGCCCACAAAGAGATCAGTCACAGAAGCATAAAGCCCCAGCTTCAGAGGTTACCTCTCTGCAAAAGATTTGGCTGCCCCTCCAGGGAGGAGGGGCGGGGAAATCTCCCAGGGGAGCCTAGGGGAGATGTCCTGACCCCAGTGGAGGTCAGAAGCTAGCCAGGAGGGGAGGAGAGGCACACTCTTGGTGTTCCCAGTGTTAGTCCTTGTTCATTCATTCATCTGGGGCAGGAGAGATGTTGTCACTTCCCCACTCTGAGACCACAGGACTAAGGTAAGAGAAGGAGGCCTTTGATAGTGGAACCTGAGGCTGGGAAGGACACAGAGACTGTTCTGTCATCATAACCTGTGGGGTTCTGCTGGTACAAAGTTTTCTTTGCAGCAAGAAAATTCTGACTGATGGTGACACAGGAGCTCCACCAGGAGTCTCCTCCCTCCCTCCCAACTCCCTGATCCACAGCCTGGGCTCAGCCCCCTCTCCTGGAAAGAACAGAGGAAGACATTAGCCCTTCCAGTCTCTGTTTTTCTTTCTTTCTTTTTTTGGTCTTTTTAGGGCTGCACCCATGGCATATGGAGGTTCCCAGGCTAGGAGTCCAGTTGGAGCTGTAGCCACCAGCCTACACCACAGCCATAGCAACGCAGGATCCGATCCAAGTCTTCGACCTACACCACAGCTCATGGCAACACTGGATCCTTAACCCACTGAGAGAGGCCAGGAACCAAATATGCGTCCTCACGGATGCTACTCGTGTTTGCTAACTGCTGAGTCACGATGGGAACTACCAGCCTCTGTTTCACCTAGACGAAAAGCCAGAGTCCTTGCAGTAGCCACAAGGCCCTGCACGATCCTCCTTGCCATCTCCCTCCATTTTCCCCCTTCCTCACTATGATTCAGCCATATGGGAGCTCCCCCATGTGATTCAAACTTGCCAGGCACACGCCAGCTTCAGAGGCTTAGCATAGACTGCTGCTGCTGCTGCTTTTTTTTTTTTTTCCTTGTCTTTTTTGTCTGGTCGCACCTGCAGCAAATGGAGGTTCCCAGGCTAAGGGTCAAATTGGAGCGGTAGCCGCCGGCCTACACCACAGCCACAGCAATGCCAGATCTGAGCTGCATGTGCCACCTACACTACAGCTCACAGCAATGCCAGATCCTTAACCCACTGAGAGAGGCCAGAGATCGAACCTGCAACCTCATGGTTCCTAGTCGGATTCATTAACCACTGAGCCACGATGGGAACTCCTAGACTGCTTCTTCTGACTGGAATGCTCCAGTTTCAGATACCCATGTGGCTGGCTCTTCAGACCTCCTCATCCTCCTCTTCATTGCTTAAACATCACCTCCTCAGAGAGGGCTTCCCTGGCCACTCTCCTCTCTATTTTTTCATTGTTATTTTTTAAATTAAAAACAAACATATTAAATTTTCTAAAAATGTTTTTGTGTTTTGCACCCGCGGCATAAGGAGATTTCCAGACTAGGGGTCAAATTGGAGCTGTAGCTGCTGGCCTCACCACAGCCACAGAAACGCCAGATCCAAGCCACATCTGCGGGACCCTTAACCCACAGAGTATGACCAGGGATCGAACCTGTGTCCTCATGGATGCTAGTCAGATTTGCTTCCACCGAGTCACAACAGGAACCCCTTATTTTTTTTTTGTCTTTTTGCTATTTTTTAGGGCCACTCCCGTGGCATATGGAGGTTCCCAGGCTAGGGTTCTAATCGGAGCTGTAGCCGCCAGCCTACGCCACAGCCACAGCAACTCAGGATCCAAGCTGCATCTGTGACCTACACCACAGCTCACGGCAATGCCGGATCGTTAACCCACTGAGCAGGGGCAGGGATCGAACCCGCAACCTCATGGTTCCTAGTTGGATTCGTTAACCACTGCACCACGATGGGAACTCCAGGAACTCCTTATTTTTATTTTTATTATTTTTGGTTGTGTGTAGTACCCAGGCCAGGGATGGAGCCTGCTCCGCTGCAGTGACCGGAGCCACAGCAGTGATAACGCCAGGTCCTTTGATCTTTAGCCACGCTACCATGGAACTCTTCCTCTCAATTTAAAATGACACCCTTGGGAGTTCCTGTAGTGGCTCAGTGGTTAACGAATCCGACTAGGAACCATGAGGTTTCGGGTTCAATTCCTGGCCTTGCTCAGTGGGTTAAGGATCCGGCATTGCTGTGAGCTGTGGTGTAGGTCGCAGAGGCGGCTCGGATCCTGAGTTGCTGTGGCTCTGGTGTAGGCCGGCAGCTACAGCTCCGATTAGACCCCTAGCCTGGGAACCACCCTAGAAAAGGCAAAAAGACAAAAAATAAAACAAAATAAAATAAAAAAATTAAATGACACCCTTAGAGTTCCTGTTGTGGCTCAGTGTTAACGAATCCAACTAGTGTCCATGAGGTTGCGAGTTCGATCCCTGGCCTTGCTTGGTGAGTTAAAGATCCAGCATTGCTGTGAGCTGTGGCATATGTCACAGACCCAGCTCTGATCTGGCATTGCTGTGACCATGGCGTAGGCCAGCAGCTGCAGCTTCAATTCGATCCTTAGCTTGGGAACTTCCATCTGCTTCAGGTGTGGCCCTAAAAAGAACAAAAAAAAAAAAAAAAACCCCACAAAAAGCAAAAAAACAAACAAACAAAAAAAAAAAACACCCTTCAAGCTGTATTTTATCCCTGCCACTTGTCTCCTGCTGGCAGACTGAATAATTACCAAACTCCTTTTTTTTTCTTTTTTGGCCACACCTGAGGCATGTGGGCCAGGGATCAAACCTGTGGCACCGCAGTGACCTGAGCCACTGCAGTGACAATGCCAGATCCTTAAACTGCTGCACCACAAACTCCTTATTTATTGTCTGTCCCCATCTCCTCAGGATGTCACTTGTGAGAGATCAGGAACTTTGTTTCATGCCCTGCTGAAACTGCAGTGCCAAGGACAGTGCCTGGTGCATAGAAGGTGCTCACACACGTTCTTTGGCCAGGAAGGGAGGGGAAAGCAGAGCATGGAGGTTTAACACCTGGACTTTGGAGGCCAGCGGAATCCCAGCTTGGTCACCTGCTGGCTGGGTGACCCTGGGCAAATCTCTTCATCTCTCTCTCTTTTTTTCTTTTTCTCTTTCTCTTTCTCTTCCTCCCTCCCTCCCTCTCTCTCTCTTTCTTTCTTTGTCTTTTTAGGGCCATACCCATGGCATATGGAATTTCCAAGGCTAGGGGTCAAATTGGAGCTGTAGCCACCAGCCCACACCACAGCCACAGCAACACCAGATCCAAGCTGCATCTCCGACATACACCACAGGTCACGGCAATGCCAGATCTTTAACCCACTGAACGAGGCCAGGGGTTGAACCCTCATCCTCATGGATACTAGTTGGGTTCATTACTGCTGAGCCACAACGGGAATTCCAGTCGCTTCATCTCTTGTGCCTCAGTTTTCCTTATCTGGAAAATGGGGTAATGGCTGTGCCCATTGCATGGGGTGACTGTGATGATTAACAAGGAAAAGTGAGTAAGTCCTGGCACGTTGGGAGTGCGGCTCATCCTGTGATGACTTCCAGGTGCAGCCAAGAGCCCATACAAAGGCCTAACGGTGAGAAAATGGACCTGTTTCCCCGGGGGGCCTTACCTGGGAAGGAGATGTGCATGGGCTCACTCAGGTCTGACAGCTGGGGCTGCCTGTGCTCGCCGAGGACGCCATACTGGCAATAGAATGGTCTTCCTGGAGCCTCCTGGCTGCCACCACTCAGGTTGAAGGTGACCTTGAGCTGGTCCACAGGGGCCTGCTCCTGCTGCACCACCTGCCCGCCTTGGTACAGTGTGAAATTCGCCCCTGGGAATTCCTGGGGGGCCACACACGAGATGTGGATGGGGTCCTCCTGGCTGCTGGGGTGTGGAGGCACCAGCATGATGTACGGCGCTGGAATCGCCAAGGAGCCTGGGAAGCAAGATGAGGGAGGTTGGCTGGGTGTGTAGTTAGAGCAGAGGCCTGCCTCCCCGTGTAGCCTTAGGCACGTGGCCCACACTCTCTGGGCCTTGGGTTTTTTTTAATTTTCTTTTTTTCTTTTTGTGTTTTTGCCATTTCTTGGGCCGCTCCCGAGGCATATGGAGGTTCCCAGGCTAGGGGTCTAATCGGAGCTGTAGCTGCCAGCCTACGCCACAGCCACAGCAACATGGGATCCAAGCCGCATCTGCGACCTACACCACAGCTCACGGCAATGCCGGATCGTTAACCCACTGAGCAAGGGCAGGGACCGAAGCCGCAACCTCATGGTTCCTAGTCGGATTCGTTAACCACTGCGCCACAATGGGAACTCCTGGGCCTTGGGTTTTTATGTACACCTGGAGGCTGGTCTTCCGTACCCTCCTGCAAAGTCGAGGGGATTAAGTGCCCAGCGCGTGGCGAGGGGTCACTGCATTTGAGTCCTTTTATTACCATAGCCTTGGGTATTTACACAGCCTCTGAATTATACTTGTATTACTTTGATCAACAGCATCGACTACATGCCAGGCCCCGTTGAGGTGCTGGGGGCAAAGCAGTGGATGAGACAGACAGACAAGGAGACAAGGGTGGTAGGAAGGCTGTGTTGGCCGGGGTGGCCGTGAGGGATTCCAGGGAGAGACAGCGCAGGAAGAGCTGGGTGAGAGCATTCCAGGCAGAGGGACCATCTGGGACAAAGTCTGGAGGCTGGAAGGTGTGTGGGGTGTTCAAGGAATCTGGGTGGCGGGAGGGGGGTAGTGCATGAGGCGGGAGGGGAGGGCAGAGGGGATCTCTTCCATCCATTTCTCAGTGTGTGGTGAGGAATATGATTTTCTTTTTCTTTCCTTTTTTTTTTTTTTTTTTTGGTTTTTAGGGCTACGCCTTCAGCATATGGAAGTTCGCAGGCTAGGGGTTGAATCAGAGTTGCAGATGCTGGCCTACGCCACAGCCACAGCAACGTGGGATCCGAGCTATGTCTGTGATCTGCACCAACCCACTGAGCGAGGCCCAGGGATCGAACCCACATCCTCGTGGACACTAGTCAGTTTTGTAACCCGTTGAGCCAAAACAGAAACTCCCAGGAATATGATTTTGGGGGCCCAGTTTCCTGCAGGAAGGACCAGTGTCTCCCCAGCTGCCTGCCCCCCGGCTCAGCAGAATGTCTGGCTCTGGTGAGGTCCATACACGCCCTCCCATGTCCAGCTTCACCGCTCCCCCGACTCCCCCCAGCAGATCCTCCTGCTGCCCCAGCCCTGGAGGTAGGAGCCTGCAGAGGCCAAGCGGGGCTGAGTCATGGGGCGTGGGCACTGCTGTCTTGAGTGGGGTGGCATTTCTGGGACCCTGGATGGGGGTGGGTAAGGAGACCTAACAAGAGAAACTCCTGCTCCTGGGGGCATTTCCTAGGCTCTGAGGCAAATCTGTCAGGGTTCAGCCTCTCCAGCACCAGGTTTTGGTCCCCCACCCTCTGTCCCCCCAGCAGAGGACAGGTGGGCAGGGGTGGGAGGAGAGGGGTGGTGGGGGAGGGGGCGCAGAGGCATCAGGCTCACCGGCTGCAAAGAGCAGGACGGTCCAGGGCATCTCTCCTCCCGTGTTTGGCCAGGAACTCTGGCTGAGGCCAGAGCGGCCCACAGCTCTCCGCCAGCTCCTCCTGTGAGGCCAGAGCAAGGAAAGGAGAACCAGGGCTGATTTGAGCTGAGTGTTTCCTCACGGGCAGGAAGTTGCACACACACACTTGGGCCCTGAAAGGGACTCTCTCCCCTCCCCACCCCTCCCAGGGATGCACACCAGAGCCTGGCACCTCGCTGCCCCTTGGGGGCCGATGTTCTGCAGATGGGAGGGAAAAATGGGCCAGATGGTTGAGTGCATGTTTGTTTGTTTGTGTGTTTATTCTTCTCCTGAGAGAGCTCCTGGATGAGGCGAAGCAGGAGGAATGCGGGTCATTTGGGAAACCCAGGTCCAAGTCACAGTATGTGGCCCAACCAGGGCTGAGGTTGAAATGTGCGGGGTGGAAATCTGTTAGGCACAGTGGTTAGGGCTTGGCTTTTGCCACCTCAGGTAAGACACAGGCCTTCTTTGAAGCCTCAGCCTACTGTGCTGTGGAATGGAGCTAAGAGTGTCAGACATGAGCTCCAAAGAATTTATGGCATGAAATGCAACCCCTCATAGAGTGGGTGTGCGCCCAGTGTGAGGCTACAGGGAAGCAAAGTTTTGGGAGCATCACTAGCCAGGTGAAAGGAAATACTAGCACCAGAACTGAGGAAATGACATAGTTAGTAGCCTCAATTGTCTCCTGTTTATAGGTCAGAAACTTCCAAATATCTGTCTTACCAGATTTGCTTTGGACTCTAAACGTTTCTGCTTAGGTCCAGCAGGTCCACCTGGAGATTTACACCCAGGAAGAATGTAAGCGTGTGGTAACCAACCACTAAAAAGGGCCATGAGGGTGGACTTTTCTTCTTTGGATGCACACAACTCATTTCAATCTCAGGTCCTTTGCACGTGCCATTCCCCTGCCCAATTCTATCAACCTGGTCAAATCCCATTTTCCTTCGGATCTCAGTTTAAATACTATTTTCAGGAAGTCTTTCCAGATCCCTCTGGACTTAGAATAACCACCTTACTGAATCCTCCCATAGTTCCTTATAATTTTGATTGCAATTAGCATGCTTGTATTTTCAAGGAATTTGTCCATTTAATCTAGGTGATCAGCTTATTGGCACAAACTTGTTTATTGCCCCTTGTTAGCCTTTTAACATCTGCCTCTTTCATTCCTGATAATAGTAATTTGTGTTTTTTTCCCCTCTTTTTTTATTGATTAGTCTTACTAGGGGTTAGTCAGTTTTATTAATCTTTTCAAAGTACCAAATTTTGGCTTTGTTGTTTTTCCTCTGTTCTTTTTTGTATTTTATTGCTTTGTGGCCTTATTTTTGCTCTTTCTTCTAGTTACCAAGTATTTAATTGTCTCTTCTTTGTCTAGCTGCTTCTTTTTTTTTTTTTTTTTTTTGTCTTTTTAGGGCTGCACCTATGGCATATGGAGGTTCCCAGGTTAGGGGTCTAATTGGAGCTGTAGCTGCCAGCCTACAACACAGCCACAGCAGCTTGGGATCTGAGCCGAGTTTGTGACCTACACCACAGCTCATGGCAACACCAGATCCTTAACCCACTGAGCGAGGCCAGGGATCAAACCTGAAACCTCATGGTTCCTAGTGGGATTTGTTTCCACTGCACCATGACAGGAACTCCTCCTTTTTTTTTTAAATTTTTTATTATTATTTTTTATTTGACTTTTTAGGCCCACATTTTCAGCATTCGGAGGTTCCCAGGCTAGGGGTTGAATTAGAGCTGCAGTTGCAGGCCTACACCACAGCCATAGCAATGCCAGATCTGAGCCACATCTGTGACCTATGCCACAGATCATGGCAATACTGGATCCTTAGCCCACTGAGCAAGGCCAGGGATTGAACCCACATTCTCATGGATACTAGTCAGGTTCATTACCATTGAGCCACAAAAGGAACTCCTTCCTAGCTCCTTAAGAGGGATGCTTAGGTCATCGACTTTAAAATTTGAATTTTTTTTTTTTAGGGCAATACCTAAGGCATTTGGAATTTCCCAGGCCAGGGTTTGAATTGGAGCTGCAGCTGCTGGCCTAACTATGCCACAGATTCCAGCTGTGTCTGCGACCTACACTGCAGCTCTTGGCAATGCTGGATCCTCAACCCTAAGGAGAGAGGCCAGGGATCAAATATGCATCCTCAGGGATACTAGTTGGGTTCTTAACTCACTGAGCCACAATGGAACTCCCAAAATTTTATCTGCTAATATGCACCTAAAGCTACATATTTCCATCCAAGCACTGCTTTAACTGCAACTCACACATTTTTACATATTAAGATTCATTAAATTAGAAATATTGTTTCCCTTGTGAACTTTTCCTATAACCCATTGTTATTTAGAAGTATGCCACTTAATTTCCAAACATTTGAGTTTTTATAGCTTACTGTTAAGGATTTTTAAAGTTAATTCCTTTGTGGCCAAATAATACATTCTGTGTAATTTCAATTCTTTGACATTTTCTGATACTTTTTTCTCTCTTTTTTTTTTTTTTGGCTGTGCCCACAGCATACAGAAGTTCCTGTGCCAGGGATTGAACCCCCACCACAGCAGTGATCCGAGCCACAGCAGCGACAATGCTGGATCATTAACTTGCTGAGCCATCTGGGAACTCCTGATACTTTTTTTTTGATAGGAGAGAAATAGATTTATTAGGATAGGACACTTGTGAGAGATGCAAGTGGGCAGGCAAGGAAGCTCTGCCGACCCTTTTTTTTTAAATGGCTCAGCATATCTTTATCCACATTCTACATGCACCCAAAATGAAAATGCACTCTGCAGTTGCTTGGTATAATAGTCTGTAAATATCAGTTAGATTAGGTGAGGATGGTTCACAGAACACGCTCAAATACACTGAATTCATCTGAATTTCTTCTGCCAGAGGGCAGAGATGGGGTCTGTGGCATCTCCTGCCCTTCTCCGATGTCTAGCACAGTGCTTGGTGCACACAGTGAACCATAACTAGTTCTTGCCTGTCTGACCTGAAAGCCAAAACAATGCAGTCATTTTTGTGGCTCTCATACACGTAGTCTATCCTGGGCTGGGCCCCAGGGACACCATGACGGGTGAAATAGCCTCTGCTCTTGTAAGAGATTCAGACACGTAGACAATGAGAATCCGGTTGGTTAAGTGCTATGATAGGGGCTGTCCCTGACAGGGACTCTTCACTTAGCTTCAGTAAGTTCAAGGTAGGCTTCTGGGAGGAGGTGATATCTGGCTCCAAAACCCTGAGAAGGCGATGGGGAGAAGGGCACTCTAGGTAACGGGATCAGGATGAAGACGTCATCCTGGGAGCATCTAATAGGGTGCAGGAATCCAAACCTGGAATTGTGAATTCAGAAAAAAAACAGTCACACAGGAGTTCCTGTCATGGCTCAGCGGAAACGAATCTGACTAGCATCCATGAGGACGCAGGTTCAATCCCTGGCCTTGCTAGTGGGTTGAGGATCCGGTGTTGGCGTGAGCTGTGGTGTAGGTTGCAGACATGGCTTGCATCTGGCATTGTCATGGCTGTGGTGTAGGCTGGCAGCTACAGCTCTGATTCAGCCCCTGGTCTGGGAACCTCCATATGCTGCAGGTGCTGTCCTAAGAAGACAAAAAGAAAAAAGAAAAAACAGCTACACATACCTGTATTGGTCAGCAGATGCCCTTAAGGGACAGGACTGAGGAGTCATGTGCAGGGTGAAGGGAAAGCAATGAGGGATGGTGACTCCCTGGGGTCAAGGAATGGTTACCAGCCAGGCCTGAAGCTGCTGGGGAGGAAGCAGTCCTGGAACCTGGAGAGAGCTGGAGTTGCAGGCTTTGGGAGTGATGCAGACCAACAGGGTGGGAGCCAGGGAATATACACCCAGACCTTCCTCTCCTCCAGCCCTCAGCTCTCCTACCAGGGCTGAACCCAACTGGAAATGAGAGGAAAAGGCAGCCAATGACTCAGTGTGTAGGTATCAGCATCCCCAACCCCAGCCCGGGGCTTGGAACAGTGCTGAATGATGAAGAGCTTTGGTGGGGCAGACAACTACTGCCTAGCACAGACTCTCAGAATTTTGTTCTGTTTTTAGGGCAGCACCTGTGGCATATGGAGGTTCCCAGGGTAGGGGTCTCAATCGGAGTGACAGCTGCTGGACTACACCACAGCTCACAGCAATGCTGGATCCTTAACCCACTGAGTGAGGCCAGGGATCAAACCTGCATCCTTGAGAATACTAGTCAGGTTTTTAACCCACTGAGCCACAGAATGGCTCAGAATCCTTTTAAAAAGGTTTTGGCATTCCCATCGTGGCTCAGTGGGTTAAGAACGTGACTAGTAAACATGAGGATGTAGGTTCGATCCCTGGCTTTGCTCAGAATATTTTTTAAAAAAGAACTGGTGTTGCTGTGGCTGTGATGTAGGCCAGCAGCTGCAGCTTTGATTTGATCCCTAGCATGGGAACTTCCATATGCTGCAGGTGCCAAAAAAAAAAAAAAAAAAAAAGAAAGAAAGAAAAGAAATGGAACAGCAATTTGACAAAGAAAGTCTTGCAGGAAAGTCTTGTGGTGTTTCCCTTGCCCTTCCCTTCCCCCAGCACAGTGGAGGACTTGAAGACAGCAGCCTGTGTTCCCAGTATGGGGTCCTGGTCCCCAGTTCCTGAGGGAGCAGAGCAGCCCTCATTCTCACAGTATTTTGCGTGTCTGGTGGTTACCTGCAAGACCAACTCAAGGTGCTCGTCTTTTTAATTCAGAATGCATTCCTGATGTAAATTGGTGGGGCCACTATGCAGAACAGTATATGGAGGTTCCTTAAAAAACTAAAAATGGAGATGCTATATGACACAGCAATCCTGCTCATGGTCATATATCTGGAAAAGTTGAAAACTTTAATTTGTTTTCTTTTTTTTTTTTTTGAAAACTTTAATTTGAAATGATATATGCACCCCAATGTACATAGCAGCTCTATTTACAATAGCCAAGATGTGGAATCTAAATCCATCTACAGATGACTGGATAAAGAAGATGTGGCACATATATACAATGGAATGCTACTCAGCCATCAAAAAAGCTGAGATACAGCCATTGGTAGCAACACTGAGAGACCTAGAGATTATCATACTAAGGAAGTCAGACAGAGAAAGACAAATACCACATGATTTCATTTATATGTGGGATCTTAAAAAAAATGATACAAATAAACTCATTACAAAATAGAAACTGACTCATAGATGTAGAAAACAAAATTAGTTACCAAAGGAGGAAGTGGGGGGAAAAATTAGGAATCTGGGGTTAACAGATACACACTACTATATATAAAATAGATAAAAGCAACAGTAGTGTAGCACAGGGAACTATATTCAATATCTTTGTTTTTTGGCCACACCTACAACACCTACAATCCAGGCCAGGGATCAAACTCTTATCACAGCAATAACCAGAGCCATAGCAGCAACAATGTTGGACCTTTAACCTGCTGAGCCACCAAGGAACTCATTAATTTTTTATAATAACCTGTAATGGAAAACAACCTAAAAAAGAGTACAATATTATATATATATATATATATATCACTGAATCACATTGCTGTAAACCTGAAACCACCACAACACTGTAAATCAACTATACCTAAAAAAAAAAAAAAAAAAAAAGAGGAGTTCCCATCATGGTACAGTGGAAACAAATTTGACTAGTATCCAAGAGGATGTGGGTTTGATCTCTGGCTTTGTGGAGTGGGTCAGGGATCCGGCATTGCTGTGAGCTGTGGTGTAGGTTGCAGATGTAGCTTGGGTCCAGAGCGGCTGTGGCTGTGATGTAGGCTGACAGCCATAGCTGCGATTGGACCCTTAGCCTGGGAATCTCCATATGCCTTAGGTCCAGCCCTAAAATTAAAAAAAAAAAAAAATTGCATTCCTGGAAAACACGGTAAGGAAAGAGGGAACTGACAGATCTCTGGGACACAAGATTACAATTGAGAACAGCAGATATGCCAAAAGCTGGGAGGAAAGCTGGGGTAAGAATATCTTTGGGTAATTAAGGCAGTGAAAAGCATTCCCCTATGCTGGGGAATTTAGAAAGCAATGTGCATGCCCAGGGGAGGACAAATGCTCAGAAAAGACCTAAGAAGACCTAACTCTTTCATTTCTGGCTGATTTCTAGACTTGGCACAAACTGGAAGAGAAGGCTAAGGCAGAGCTGTAAATATCCAGGTGAAGTATTGATGATTCACCTCAGCATAGATTGGCAAAGAGTAGGAGAGGTTTTTCATTGCTTTTCTTTCCATAATATAGAAATAACTCTTGGAAATCAATGACAGAACCCCAGTTTTCAAATGGACAAAAGACTTGGACATTCTTCCAAAGAGGTATACAAATGGCCAACAAGTACATGAAAAGATGCTCATCATCATTGGGAAAATGGAAATCAAACCCACTATGGATACAACTTCACACACATTAGGTTGGTTATACTAAAAATAAAATGGAAAATAACAAGGGTTGATGAGGATGTGGAGAACCTGGAATTTTGCACATGGTTGGCAGGATTGTAAAAAGGTGTAGTTTCTGTGGGAATGTTTGGCAGTTCCTCAAGTTAAGCATGAAATTACCACATAATCTAGCAATTTCACTATGTATATACCCTAAATAATTAAAGGCTTGTACTCAAACAAATACATGTGTTCCTAGCGGCACTATTCACAATAGCCAAAAGGTAAAAACAGGTGAATGGATAAAATTGTGGTGTATCCATACAATGGGATATTATTCAGCTATAAAAAGGAATGAAATACTGATACATGCTCTGATAATGAGCCTTAAAAACATTATGCTAAATGAAAGAAAACAGACACAAATTGTCTGTCACACATCCCGGTTATATGAAATATTTAGATTTGGTGATTCACAGAGGCAGACTGGCAGTTGCCAGAAGCTGGGGTGAGGGGGAATGAGAAATAACTGCTTAATGGGTACAGGGTTTCCTTTTGGGCTGATGAAAATGTCTTTTAAGTGGGTAGAAATGGTGGTTGCTCAGTATTGTGAATATATGAAATGCCACTATGTTGTTCACTTAAAATGGTTAATTTAATGGGGAACTCCTGTTGCGGTGCAGAGGAAACGAATCTGACTAGTATCCATGGGGATCCCTCAGTGGGTGGGGGATCCGTGAGCTGTGGTCTAGGTCAAAGACGTTGCTTAGATCCTGCATGGCTGTGGCTGTGGCATAGGCCAGCAGCTGCAGCTCCAATTCGACCCCTAGCCTGGTAACTTCCATATGCTGCACGTGCAGCCCTAAAAAAAAAAGGTTAATTTAATATAATGGGAATTTCACCTCATTTTATTTCATTTTATTTTTTTAATTTTTTTGTCTTTTTGACATTTTTTGGGCCGCTCCCGCAGCATATGGAGGTTTTTTTTGTCTTTTTTTTTTTGCTATGTCTTGGGGCGCCCCTGCGGCATATGGAGGTTCCCAGGCTAGGGGTCGAATCGGAGCTGTAGCCACCGGCCTACGCCAGAGCCACAGCAACGCGGGATCCGAGCCGCGTCTGCAACCTACACCACAGCTCAGGGCAACGCCGGATCGTTAATCCACTGAGCAAGGGCAGGGACCGAACCCTCAACCTCATGGTTCCTAGTCGGATTCGTTAACCACTGCGCCACAACGGGAACTCCTCCATCTAAACATTTTGTGTTATGTTTAGATGGAATCACCAAATAAGAGTTCCTTTCCAATGACGTCTTTGCTTATCTGTCTGTTTCCCAGAGGGAGGTCGACTCCAAATTCTCTAAGCCAGACTGAAAGACACAACGCCCAATGGAGGAAGAGAAACCCAGAATAAAACAGCTATTGACCGAGGGTCTATGATATGCCAAGCGCTAAATAAACATCATCTCACAACAGCCCAACGAAGTAGGACTAATATCACCCATTTTACGGATGAGGCAATTGAGGTCCAGTAGAGAAGCCCGTGGCGTGTCTTGAACTGAGCAACCTCTCAAGCCCACACTCTTCTCCCCGCTTCTTGCTAATGCTAAGCAACTGGGCTGTCGTTCTTCATACCCTGGGCTACTTCAATCACTGTTTACCTGCTGACCATCGAGTTTGAGACCCTTGGGGTGTAGGGTGGGGACAGGCATCTCTGACTCTGGGCAAGAAATGCAGTGCTCATTAGGCTCCTCATCTCAATTCTCATCACCTCCAATTTACAGAAGAGGAAAAGGAAAAAATGACGGTCCTAAGATGCTAGGAAATGAGGAGGTCAGGCGTCGGACCAGCGACCATGATTACAGATGCAGAATAAGCCTGAGACCACGTTTATATAAAAAGGTCTCCACCCACCCTAGCTAAACCTTTTTATATGCTAGTCCTACGGGTCGCGTGGAGGGCCATGCCCCACCTCTATTTTTGACCAGCTACATCCACATTGAATCGCACAAGGGTCGTCGCGCGCGGGGTACTCTGGGAAAACAGCAAGGACCCAGCCGCCTCTACCACCGTTGTCTTAGACTTTGCCTGAGAAGAATATGCCATCATGGTACTTATTCTTTTAAACTTTCCCCCAACAGCGTTTGGGACCAGAAGTGGAGGCTTTTCAAAGATAGAGTGTGTAGGAAGGCCAGCGTTTTTAGGCTCATCAGGCATTTATTCGGGCAACTAGTCTCTCAGGGGGTCCTGCACTCCTAGCTCCGCGGCCTTCAGACAACGGACTGAAGCGGCGGCCAATGAGTTCCGCGGAGTAGCAGAAGGGGCAGGGCTAACCCTTAAAGGAACCGCGACCTGTTAGCAGATCGGAGGGTGACCCAGATGATGGCGGCCAGCACGGCCCTAGCCTTGGCCCTATGGCTACTATTGCCTCCAGCGGAGGTAGGAGGGGCAGGGCCCCCACCGATCCAGGATGGCGAGTTTACGTTCCTGCTTCCTGCGGGGCGGAAGCAATGTTTCTATCAGTCTGCGCCGGCCAACGCAAGCCTGGAGACTGAGTACCAGGTAGAGGGTGCCGGATCGGGGAGCCGGCGAAGACAGGGAGAGGGGGCGTGGCCAAACTGAGCCAGCGATGCATGCCTTGAAGAAGGAAGGAGGAGGAGCCCGTGCGTGAGAACGCGGGGTCTGAGTCAGGGAGAGCTAGGGGCGGGGGTAGTGCATTGGAGAGGAAGGGGTGGGTGTTTCGGACAAAGGCAGGGCTAGAAATGGGAGAGCGGGGAGGCGGGGCCATTGAAAGAGGGAGGCCTTCAGCGGGCAGGACTCTCGCGGGTGGGCGTGGCCTAAAGAGTGGTGTCAATTGAGGTGGAGGCGTGGCCATGATGTTGCACAAGAAAGGGAGTGGCCAACACGAGGATTTCCCGGGGAAAGGGTGAAGGCAAGGGCTTCAAGCAAGGCTCCATTATATTATTTGGGTTGTGGCCAAGCCGGACATAATCTGGTAAACACTGATTAAGAACTGTGTATGCGGGCGTGACCAGATTTAGGAGCCCAGCCCAAAGCCCCCCAAATCTATGGAGGCGGAGCCAAGGCAAGGGGCGTGGCCAAAAGGAGTGGAGGGGGCAGGACCACCGTGAGGGTGGTTTCCAAGCTCAGGTAGGCCCCTGGTGATGGTCTGCTTGGGTCGGTCCAGTCCTGGCCTTCTGCCAGGTGTCCTTGGTCTACCCTTAGTCCACCCGCTCTTACCTGCCCCCCAGGTGATCGCAGGTGCTGGGCTGGACGTGGATTTCACTCTGGAAAGCCCTCAGGGAGTGCTGCTGGTCAGCGAGTCCCGCAAGGCAGACGGTGTGCACACGTGAGTTACGTCCCGGTGGCTGCCCAGGTTCAGTTACAGTCCTGCCCCTCTCCGGCGGCCTCGGATTACCACCCTGCCTGCCTTGAAAAGTCCAACTGGACAGCCAGTCCAGACCATGTCAGTGTGTCTTTCTGTCTGTCCAGGGTGGAGCCCACGGAGGCAGGGGACTACAAACTGTGCTTTGACAACTCCTTCAGCACAATCTCCGAGAAGCTCGTGTTCTTTGAACTCATCTTTGACAGTCTGCAGGATGATGAAGAGGTGGAGGGCTGGGCAGAGGCTGTGGAGCCTGAGGAGATGCTAGATGTCAAGATGGAGGACATCAAGGTGTGCCCAGGTGGAGGTGGGGCCACTCCTCTCAGATTTCTGTCTTTGGGCTCTGCACTCTCACCTTGGCTGGGGTCCCCCTTGGCCTGACCTAGCCTTTCCTATATATGGGTGCCCCCAACTTAATAACAGTAGAACATTTCTAGGTGTAAACCTTGTTGTAAGAGCTTAAATAACTTGTTAGATCTCCATAACCACCTTATATAGGTAGTATACGCTAATTATCCCCCATTTTGCAGTTGGGGAAACTGATGCACAAGATGGCTAAGTAACTCTTCTAAGGCCACACAGCCAGCAACTTACAGAGCCAATATTTGAACACAGGCAGTCTGGCTTCACTAACTATTAACCATAGTAAGTATGTTCTTTATACTTTATTAGGCATTCAATTCTCACGGCAACTTGGAGGTTTAATTCTGAGGAGGAAGCTGAGGCCCAGAGAGATTATTTACTTGCTCATGGTCACACAGCCAGAGAGTGGTGGAAGGATTTAGACTCAGGCAGCCTGGCCACTGAGTCTGTGCTCTCAGCTCTCTGCCCCCAAACACGAATTCCGCATGACAGAGGCTCACCCTGCTTCTCCCTCTGTGCCACAGGAGTCCATTGAGACCATGAGGACCCGGCTTGAGCGCAGCATCCAAATGCTGACTCTGCTGCGGGCCTTTGAGGCACGTGACCGCAACCTGCAAGAGGGCAACCTGGAGCGAGTCAACTTCTGGTCAGCTGTGAATGTGGCCGTGTTGCTACTCGTGGCAGTGCTGCAAGTCTGCACTCTCAAGCGCTTCTTTCAGGACAAGCGCCCTGTGCCTACGTAGCCCCCTGCCATGGAAGAACAGGGGAAAGGAGGAGCAGCAAGGTGCATGCGTGAGACTGGGGGGTCCCTTCCCCAGCTTAGTTTCCTACAGGAAGGGAAGCTGTGCAGTCTGGGCCTGAGGTGTGGCCCCTGCGCGTCCCCTCCCTTCCAGGGCCCAGCAAGAACACAGGCTGGCTTGTAGGCAAGGGCCCCCCAGGAGGGATAGCTCAGTGGCTGAACCTGTTTTCCTGGAAAATTGTGCATGGGGGGCACTGCAGCATCCGAAAGTAACCTTTGGATTTTCTGGCCCTGCTTCTCACCCCTCCTGTAATTGTGCCTTAGCTGGAATCTTCCAGCCTGCACTAGCAATCCATGGTGCAGCACGGGGCCCAAGAAGCCAAGTCTTTCCCTTCCCTGCTGGCACCTCCAAGCCAGGTGACCATAGGAGGGGGCTTGCTGCTGTGGGATCCCATGCCTGCCTTCTTGTGGCTCCACCCAAGGCCTGTGCTGCTGCTGGGAGTGGCCTGCTCATGCCAGAGGCCGGGAAGGAGACGTGGCTGCAGTGTTCTTGCCAGAACAGTCACTTTATTGACAGGAAGGGGCTCTGGCCCTTTGGCCCAGCGGGGGGGGGGGCGGGCTGGGTGTGAGGTCTGGTAACAGAACTCAGGGAGCAGGGCCTGTAAGACCACCCGCCCCTCCCACTTTCCCTGCAGGGGCCCCAGACAGGGCTGAGGGGCGGCCCAGCCAAAGCCTGCACAGGAGCCTCATGGAACAAAGAGCAGTCTGGCCTGAGCACTGGAGTCAATAAATTATGGTCAGAAAATCATAGAGCCTTATGACTGGGGCTCAGGGACACCAGCCGGGACAGACCTGCCCCCAAGGGGGCAGCCAGGCAGGCGGGAGGGGTCTCCCACGAAGTTCAGAAGAAAGGTCGGGCAGGAGCCGATGGAGGTGGTCGCCTGGGCACAAGAGAAAAATCAGAAAGCAAAGTTTATCTGTGTCCCCGGCTGGGCCGGAAGGCCTGTGCCCCCAAGAGGGCGAAGGGGAAGTCCTCAGGATTGGGGGAGTTGGGAGGGGTTCCTGACCACTGCACAGTTTGGGGTGGAGGGCCAAGATCCTCCTCCCCTCAGTAATTCTGAATTCTGCCTCAGGCCCCCATCCTGATCTCTACTGCCAGTGCTGTGTTGGGCTGCAGCCAGGCCTCTGAGTATGGGTGGGGGGAATATCTGCTCCCATTCCTGAGGTGTTAAGGAAAGGTAAAAGCTCTTCACTCTAGAAGAAGCAAACACTCCCCCAAGGGCACAGTGCATGGTGGGAGCCCCGCTGGGGGGGAAGGCCAGCAGCCCACATACTCAGCCTAAACGTCAACACAAAAGGCCCACACAGCAGCCACCAGAAGCGTCTTCCCTTTATTTTAGTTTATTAATAGGATACAGAGTGCAGGCACTTACAGTGGTCAAACCGAGCGAGCGAGCGAGCGAACGAGCGAGAAGGTCTGCTCAGACAGGCTGCCCGGGGCTCACCCGGTAGAGGAGGCTTCTCCACCCCTTAGCCCTCAGCCCAGGCTGCCCTGGAGACCCCGGGTAAGAGAGAGCGGGGTTGGCCGGGGCCGAGGGTTTTCCGGACCTGGCAAAGGCACCTCTGGCAGCTGAGGCTGGGCCGTGCGGTTAATACGGCCAAGGAAGGAATATGTACAACTTGGGCGGGCGGGTAGCGCTGGGCCCGCTGGGCCTGGCTCTCCACTGGGAGGTCTTACTGCCAAGAAGCAGACACTCCTTGTGCCCCAGCAAGGACTAGGGGTGCAGACCCCCTTGGTGCTGTTTCTAGAAGGCCTGGTCTGCTCAGGCTTTCCTGGCCAGAGAAGCCCATGGGTGAGGCACCTCAGCCTGGCTCCCTCATTCAAGATGGTGCTCAGGCGGCAGCTGCCTGCTCTGCTACCTGAGACCCCCATCCCCCAAAGTGCAACACCCCGGCTGTCCTCATCCTGGGCTGCCAGGGCCCCTCCATTCAGTGCTGTGTCCAGCTGGAGATGGGGACCAGGCCAGCCCCTGCCTGGGGCCGGGGTTAGGGAAGAGTCAGGGGCTGCCCACAGGGAGCCTGGTCCTGCATGGGGACTGGAGGGCCAAGGGCGGCGAATGGGCCCAGACCAATGAAGCTCCTGCACCGAGGGTGCTCGAGGACCCCAGAGAAGGTGCCCCCCGCAGCCTAGTCGAGCAGGGATGGCTCGGCTGGGCGGATAATGGTGGGCCGGCTGGGCGCAGCAGGGGGTCTTCTGCTGCAAAGAGAATAAAGACAGATGGGGGAGGGGGGATGGCAGTGAGGCTGGAAGCAGGGCCAGGACCAGAATCCAGGCCCCACCACCCCTGCCCCAGGATGCTGCCCCATGCTCCTTTGAAGGCTGCTAGGGTGCCAGGCTGGGGTATCAGTATCCCTGCTGTCACTCCCTTGCTTTGTGACCCTGGGCAAGGCAGGCAATGACTGATGTGTGTGTCCTCAGAAAGGAACTGGGTCAAAACCAGAAGAAGGGGCTCCATGTGAGGGGTTCTGAGCTACGTGGCGGGCCCCTTTGCCCAGGGAGCAGACAGGTCTGGGAGCCCGGGGGTCTCCTTGAGTCCCCCACTCTGGGAATTTGACCTCTCTGGGCCTCAGTTTCCCCACCAGCCCAAAGGGGTACCAGTGACCCCTCCACTCCCTGCATGGGATAGGCTGGTGGTTCTAGATGACAGGTGGCAAGGGGAGGGTGTCCAGCCTTACCTGGGGACTCCGGGGGGTATGCTGGGTGGAATCCGAGCTGGTCGAGATGGGATCTGAGGCGGGGCCGAGAAGGGGTCATTGTTGGCAAACACGCCAGGATGGGGTCCAGGCCGGGATGGGATGGGGGGTGCGGAGAAGGAGGCTGCTGCCCCCACAGGCACAGGAATCAGGGGGGGCCCCGGGGTGGGGCCCCTCACTGCTGGGGGCCGGCCCGGGGGGTGCACGCTGGACACAGGCCGGCGTTGTGGAGTGGGGCTGTGGAGGAAGTAGAGTGTGTGAGCAGAGATGGTGGGTCGGTGCACCAGCCATATCAGTGTGGCCGCAGAAGCCCACGAGGCAGGGCATGGGGTGCTGGCCAGGGTGACCTCCTCTGCGACACAGACGGGCACCAGTGACCACCCAGCCAGATGCACATGAGTACTAGTTCCTGGGCAGACAGCAGCAGAGAAGCGCTGGGACCCTCAGTCCAGCCCAAAGACCTGAGCTGGGGCGCTAGCACCCATCCTTGGCCACGAAGGGCTCCTGCTTCCTTCTAGCCTTGCTCCCTCGGGCACTTCCTCTCACTGGCCCCACTAAGGCCTCCCCACCTCCTCCAATCCACCCCCTATAGCCAAAGATCCTTTCAGAGCCCAGCCCTGTCCTTCAAATCAGGTCCAAATACCTCCAGAGGCTGCAAGGCGCACAGGCCCCTGTCCCAGGCTCCCTCTGAAGCAGAGCACCTGCTGCCCCCCAGGCTGGATGCTCTGCCCTCTCCCCAAGGCTCCCTGAGGGCTCAGGGGGGCTGGCACCTTCTGAGATTTCAGTGACTAAGCCTCTCTCCCACCACCTCCACTATCACTGGTTAGGTGGCCCCTTGCCCAATGCTCTGACTTGCCCATGCCAGGGTCTCATTTCCATCTCACCTCTAAGGTGGTCAGGGTGGGAGATGCTGGTTACACCCTCCACATGTCCATCCAGATTCTCCCCACCTGCCATTCTCAGCTATGCTCTGTGCTCCAGTAGGCTCAGCCCTATGGCCAGGGTTGCCCAGGCCCCCTGCTCTCTCTGGCTTCTGTTTAAGCTTAGCCAAGGGAAGGCACCAGGAGACAGGCGAGCTCTTAACCTGCCTTCAGGCCTAGGCGGGGCGGCAGCCCCTACTGTGGCAAGCTGGGTGCTGCACCATTTGTGGTCAGGCCCCTTCACCCCGCCCACCCGTGGGCTGTGCCCTGATGGACACTTGGGGGGAACTGGCCTGTGGGTGACCAGGCCTTGCACACCTGTGGCTGCTGGTGCTCTGGAGCCAGGTGTCATCAACGGGCGGGGGCACTGGCGTGGACACGGTGCTGGTGCTGATGTCCCCAATGATGTTGAGTGCCTCCTTGAGCGCATGGTACATGCGCAGCATGTCGTCCCGCCGCTGGGCCTGGTCAGCTGACTCCTCCATGAGGCTGCTCTGGTCGGCTGATGAGTATAGGTAGGCCAGCAGCTCATGGTGGATGAAGGCCTTCGTCTGGGGGCAAGGGTTGGAGAAGTCAGGGCTTCCCACCACCCCAGCCAAGGACTCGGCTGACCACTGTGCTGGAAGAACGTCCAGCACACTTGGTGGGGCAGTGTCTTTAACTTTACTGCAGATCATGGGGAACGTTTACAACAAGGTGAGTTTTCCACCCAGTTGTCTCCTGAGGTCCCTCAGGGGTGCTTGATAGTGTTCTTTCAACCCATTTCATGAGATTCTTATGAAACTTATCCCTAGAATCTTGTCTCTTTTATTGCCATCTTTTGTCCTGTCATATCTTGAAACTGGCTTCTGTTCAAAACTGCCAGTATCTGTTCATGAACGTTGTACTTTGTTTCTTTCTGAATCTTTCTACGGGATACAGTGGCTTTTCAAGTAATTTTCTTGGGGTTTCTAGATACACATGTTTACGTTTATTTGAGTGTCTACAAATAAGACACTAAAAAGAGGAACATTTTTTCCTATTTTTGTTTTCAGTGTTCATATCTTTAAATTATTTTTGTCTAAATGCATTGGCCAGTAACTCTACAAGAAGGCTAAATAAAAGTGGAAGTAGCCAACTTGTTCTTGATTTGGGGGATGCTTCCAGAGCTTCCCCATTAAGGGCAAGAGTGGATTTGAGACTGAAATACATCCATTCAATGGATATATATCTTGTAACAAAAGTCTCCTTCTACAATTAACTTTTTAAGAATGAATGTTGATAGCTTACCATTAGAGAAACACAAATCAAAACTACAATGAAGTATCACCTCACACCAGTAGCCATTATCGAAACATCTACAAATAATAAACGCTGGAGAGGGTGTGGAGAAAAGGGAACCCTCCTATACTCCTGGTGAAAATGTAATTGGTGGAGCCACTATGGAGAACAGTATGGAGGTTCCTCCAAAAACTAAAAATAGAGTTGCCATATGATCCAGCAATCTCACTCCTGGACATACATCCAGAAAATATTAAAAACTCTATTCGAAAAGATACAGCACCCCAATGTTCACTGCAGGACTAATTACAATAGCCCAAGACATGGAAACAAACCAAATGTCCATCAGCAAATGAATGGATAAAGATGTGGTGTACACACACACACACACACACACACTGGAATACTAGTTCAGACAATGGAATATCAGCTCTAGAAAGAGAAGAGGAGCTCCTGCTGTGGTGCAACAGAATCAGCAGTGTCTTGGGAGATGCTGGGACATGGATTCTATCCCTGGCCTGGCACAGTGGGTTAGGGATCCAGCATTGCTATGGCTCCGATCCCTGGCCCCAGAGCTCCATATGCTACAGGGAGGCCAAAAATGACCAAAAAATAAATAAAAAAATAAAAAGAGTTGAACTGGGAGTTTCCACTGTGGTGAGGTGGGCTAAAAGTCCAGTGTTGCCATAGCTGTGGTATAGTTTGCACCTGTAGCTTGGATTCAGTCCCTGGCCTGGGAACGTCCACATGCCACAGGTGCAGCCAATAAACAAATAAATAAATAAATAATAAAAAGAGATAAGCTATATCACTCAGCTATCAAAAAGAATGAAATAATGCCATATGTAGCAATGTGGATGGACCCAGAGATGATCATACTAAGGTTAAGTCAGACAAAGACAAATATCATGTTATCACTTATATGCAGAATCTAAAATATAATATAGGAGTTTCCTGGTGGTATAGCAGATTAAGGATCTGGCATTGTCACTGCTATGGCTAGGGTTCAATCCCTGGCCTAGCAACTTCTGCATACCACTGGTGTGGTCAAATAAATAAATAAAATGATACAAATGAACTTACTTACAAAACAGAAACAGACTCACAGACATTGAAAACAAACCAAAGGGGAAGGGGGGTGGGGGGGGAAAGACAGATTAGGAATTTAGAATTAACAGACACAAACTACTATATACAAAATAGATAAACAATAAGGTGCTACTGTATGGTACAGGAGGCTATATTCAATACCTTAGTAATAAAGTATAATGGAAAAGAACATGAAAAAGAACATACACACATATATATAACTGAATCACTGCTGTAATACCAGAAACTAATACGACACTGTAAATTAGCTATACTTCAATTAAAAAATTTATTTATTTTTTATTTTTTTTTTGTCTTTTGTCTTTGTTGTTGTTGTTGTTGTTGCTATTTCTTGGGCCGCTCCCACGGCATATGGAGGTTCCCAGGCTAGGGGTTGAATGGGAGCTGTAGCCACCGGCCTACGCCAGAGCCACAGCAACTCGGGATCCGAGCCGCGTCTGCAACCTACACCACAGCTCACGGCAACGCCGGATCGTTAACCCACTGAGCAAGGGCAGGGATCGAACCCGCGACCTCATGGTTCCTAGTCAGATTCGTTAACCACTGTGCCATGACGGGAACTCCCAATTAAAAAATTTTAAAAAAAGAATAGATATTTTATTTTCTCAAATGAACTTTCAATATGTGCAGAGGTGACTGTGCTGGATGGTCTTTGACTTGTAAATCATGTGAATACATTTGCTATCCAAACAAATTTTGAAAAACTCGTAAAAGGGAAAATAAATATAACCTAAATACACAGTGAAAACTCCTTTGTCCACCCTGGCCTCCTTAAATTCCAAGCTCCCCTTCTAGGGTGCAACTGGTCACCAGGTCCTCAGACAGACTTCCAGATTTCGATGTATATTAGATTAGATAGGTAGGTAGGTAGATAGATAATAGATACATAAAGATTTATTGATTTCCCCTTCTGTTTTTACACAAATGGAGTCTTTCTGATTATTGTTATCTCTATACCTTTTCCACTTAATAATGAAACATTATAGACCTTGAGATAGTCCTCATCCTTTTGCTTTTTTGTGGGTTTTTTTGTCTTTTGTCTTTTAGGGCCGAACCTGTGGCATATGGAGGTTTCCACGCTACGGGTCTAATTGGAGCTACAGCTGCCAGCCTACGCCATAGCCACACCAGATCTGAGCCGCGTCTGCGACCTACACCACAGATCACGGCAACACCAGATCCTTAACCCACTGAGTGAGGTCAGGGATCAAACCCTCAACCTCACGGTTCCTAGTCAGATTCATTTCTGCTACGCCACGACAGGAACTCGGTTTTTGGTATTTTTTGCAATAGAAATGGATGTTTATTTAATGGATTCTAGTAAATGGATAGAATTCCAGTCTTTGGCCACTATAAAATAATGCCAAAAAGAAAAACCCATGTACATGCTGAACTTACGCGTTGGCAAATATCTCTGTGGGAGAAATTCCTATAAGTAGAACGCTAGGTCAAAGCATACATTCATTTAATTAAATTAATTTATTTATTTCATTTTGGGGTGCCCCATGGTATATGGAGCTCCTAGGCCAGGGATCAGATCCACCATAGTGGTGACCTAAGCACTGCTGCATCCTTAACCCACTGTGCTGGGCCAGGGATTGAACCTGCTTCCCAATGCTCCCAAGACCCACCAATCCTGTTGCACCACAGCGGGAGCTCCCATACATGCACTTTCAATTTCATGGCTGCAGCACCCTACATACTGCATATTCCATCAATATGTGGCGACTATACCAGGACCTATGTAATTTAACAATGATCACCACTGAGGAGGAGACTGGGAAAGAAGGAGTGAAAGGGAAGAGACAGGACTTTTGTTTTATTCCCTGTCATATTTAAAGCTTTCTTAGTCACAACACAAACCAAACGGGGGTATGTAGCTTTCCAAGTGCCTAGTGCTGAGCCCAAGGCCTGAGGTGTGAGGCCCCTGAACCCTCCCTGAAGCAGGAGATATTAGGGTGGCTGTGTTTCACCAAAGAGAAGCCTGAAGCTGTAGAGGCTTGGGAGCCCCAGAGGAAGCAGGGAACACCCTGCAGTGAAGGCAGGCTGGGCTGCAGGCCATCAGGAGGCCACTGCTGGAGAGAGATTCAGCCTGGGTTTGAATCCCACCTCGCACTCTTCTGAGTGACCTGGGGTAGGTGTCTTGACCTCTCTGGGCCTCTGTTTTCCTGTTTACAAAATAGGGATGACAGTGATCCCTCTGCTAGGGTAAGGCTGAAAAACTTTAGAGAAAGCGCATCTGCAGGGATTAGCTTCAGTTACCTGATTAAGCAGGACTGTGAGCTCCGTGTGCCTGTACCTTCCAGTTTTCCAAGAGGCTAGTAGGATCCTGATGCTGATGTTGAAAAGAGGGTGACTCACTCTAATTTTTTAGGCAGGAATTGAACCAAGGCCACAGCAGTGCCAATGCCATGTTCTTAGCCACTAGGCCACCAGGGAACTCCCTGATCTTTTTTTCCTGCTTTTTTTTTGGGGGGGGGGGGTGCTACACTTTTGGCATATGGAAGTTCCCAGGCTAGGGGTTGACTAGGAGCAGCAGCTGCTGGTCCACACCACAGCCAAAGCAACAGTGGGTCCGAGCCACATCTGTGACCCACACCACAGCTTGCGGCAACGCCGGATCCTTAACCCACTGAGTGAGGCCAGGGATTGAACCCACATCTTCATGGATAACAGTTGGGTTTGTAACCCGCTGAACCACAGTGGGAACTCCTGAACTCCATAATTTTTAATTTTATACAGACTGTGTTTGGGCCAAATGTGGCTGTGGCTGCCCACCCCGCCTTGCCCCGAGATACAGGGGCCCAGAGGGCCAGGCACTCACGTTATTGATCATGAGGTGCATGATGGTCTTTGGCATGAGGTCACGGATGGACTTGTTGATGATGGCCACGTATGAGTCCACCAGGTTTCGAATGGTCTCCACCTGGCGCTCTAGCTGCGGGTCCATGGAGAAGGTGTTCTCCTGGGCTCCATCCTCATTCTCTGCCTGCAAGTGGGGAGGGGAGGCAGTGAAGGGTGGCTGAGGTCTGAGGTGAGTGTGGCGAGCCCCCTTCTCTGGGAATTGCTTGCCCTATGCCACCGGCAACTGACCCTCTGGGGCTGGCCCCCAATGGCTGCATTGGTGCCATGTAGCTCTGCCTGCCCCTGGCCTGAGCGGCCCAGACTAGGGGTGACCACGGCCCAAGGTCAGCTAGCTCCTCTCACCTGGGGACTGGAACATGTTAACCAGGGGCCCATGTTCCTGCCACCTCAAGGACAGGAAGAGGAGAGAAAAAACAAAGCAGACAGGATCCTGGACCATGTGTGTCTCTGTCTTTGACTTCAGTTGGAGAACCTTCCAGGCACTGATGACAAAACCCTCTCCCTGCTTTCTGCATGGTTTGCTTAAGAGGGTATGGGCTACATACCTTCAGAGAGTTCTGGTAAACATAGCTTAAAAAGACCCATTCCTGTGAGAGGCTGGCTGCCTCTTATTCTCCCAGGTAGGGTCAGCTCAGCCCAAGGTGTGCAGACCAGGCAGGGCACTCCTCACCTGGTCCTTCTCAGGGTAGACCCCGGCTCGGAGGAATGAGGCCTTCCAGCTGTCCACGTCCTCCTGGGAGTCACAGGCCAGCTCGATCTGCCGCAGGTCCTTGTAGACATTCCTGCAGTGAGAGGAAGGGACAAGCTATAGGTGGCTTCTTTTTGAGCACCAGGAATGGGGCCAGAGTGACTGAGAAAGTGAATTTAAAATTTTATTTTGACAAAAGACCACACACACAAAAAAAAACTGGAGTTCCCATCATGGCAAAGCAGAAATGAATCTGACTGGGAACCATGAGGTGGCAGGTTCGATCCCTGGCCTTGCTCAGTGGCTTAAGGATCTGGTGTTGCCATGAGCTGTGGTGTGGGTTGCAGACGCGGCTCAGATCTGGCGTTGCTGTGTCTTTGGTGGAGGTCGGCAGCAACAGCTCTGATTAAACCCCTAGCCCGGGAACCTCCATATACCCTGGGTGCGGCTGTAAAAAGACAAAAGATGAAAAAAAAATTTATCTTGGGAGTTCTTGTTTTTACTAAGCAGAAACATACTCAACTAGTGTCCATGAGGGTGTGGGTTCGATCCCTGGCCTTGCTCAGTAAGTTAAGGATTCAGTGTTGCTGAGAGCTGTGGTGTAGGTCGCAAACATGGCTCAGATCTGGTCTTGCTATGGCTGTGGCATAGGGTGGCAGCTGCAGCTCCTAGTCGACCCCTAGCCTGGGAACTTCGATATGCCTCAGGTGTGGCCCTAAGAAGACAAACAAACAAACAAACAAACAAAAAATAAAAACAGAAGGGGCAGTGCAGAGCCTCAAGGCTGGAGAAAAAATGGATGGATGCTACGCAGTGTTTATGGACAGCATTCTTTATTTATAGGCCAGGATCTGTGCTACACACATGCCATCCTGTTCCATAAGACAGGTGCAGCTGAGGTGGCCCAGCTGTCCCAAAGTCTTCGAGTGAGATTTGGGTTTGAGGTTAGGCACAGATGGCCTCATGACAGTGCTCTCTGGCCAACCAGCAGTCAATGAGTGGCTGCCCTGAGACATCTGGAAGGAGTTGAGAGTGGGGACAGGGTGAAGGGGGACATGTTATTGTTGTTCCTCCTCCCACCTGTTGCCTGGAACATCATCATGATGGCTGGAGTTTGGGCAGCCATCTTGGTCAAAGAGGAGGAAGGCTGAAAAACAGGAAAGTGTGGGCCTTGAAGCCTGTGGGACTGCTCTGGGTGGTAAAGTCTGGATTTGACTGACATAAAAAACAAAGCTTCAAAAGAAAAAATCATGGACATGGAGAACAGACTTGTGGTTGCCAACGGGGAGGGGGAGAGAATAGGATGGACTAGGAATTTGAGGTTAACAGATGCAAACTATTGCCTTTGGAATGGATAAGCAATGAGATCCTGCTGTATAGCACTGGGAACTATGCCTGTGGTCACTTAGGATGGAACATGATAATGTGAGAAAAAGGAATGTATACATGTCTGTGTGACTGGGTCACCCTGCTGTGCAGTAGAAAACTGACAGAACACTGTAAATCGGCCATAATGGAAAAAATAAAAATCATCATTAAAAAACCAAAACACTTCTATCTTGTTTCCCCTATTATTATCCTGGGTTTCCTGAACTCACCCTTTTTTTTGTTTGTTTTTTAGGGCTACGCCCTCGGCATATGGAGGTTGGAAGACTAGGGGTCAAATAAGAGCTGTAACCAGGAGTTCCTGTTGTGGTGCAGCAGAAAGTTGAATCCGACTAGGAACCATGAGGTTTCGGGTTCGATCCCTGGCCTCGCTCGGTAGCTTGGGGCTCTGGAGTTGCCGTGAGCTGTGGTGTAGGTTGCAGATGCGGCTTGGATCTGGCGTTGCTGTGGCTGTGGTGTAGGCTGGCAGCAATAGCTCCGATTATACCCCTAGCCTGGGAACCTCCATATGCTGTGGGTGTGGCCCTATAAAGACCAAAAAAAAAAAAAAAGGAGTTGTAACCACAGCAACTTGGGATCCGAGCTGCATCCTCAACCCCTATACACCACAGCTCACGGCAACGCCAGATCCCTAACCCGCTGAGGGAGGCCAGGGATTGTACCTGCGTCCTCATGGATGTTGGTCAGATTCGTTTCTGCTGAACCATGATGGGAACTCCCTGAACTCACCCTTAAATGACACATTAGGTAATACTTTTAGCCCCTGAACAAGGGATCACAGGACCAGGGAGGGGGGATGGTGGCTGCCTGGTGTTACAGAGCCAGAAAGAGCTTCCCAGTGAACCTGTCCCACTGCAGAATCCGGGTTCTCCTGCACATCCTAGAGCTTCTTAGGCACAGGAGTGGGGGTGTGGAGAGGTGAGCCTAAAGGGCTGTAAAGGTTTTGGGAGTCTGCTGCTGGCCAAAGCGGGTCTCAGAGCTTTAGGCCAGTCTGGAAAAGAGCAGGATGCTTGCATAAAATAGATGACTTGGCTGGGATTGGTGGGTGTGGATGGGCAGTGAGGAAGGTGGTCCTGGGCTAGCAGGGAGGAATCAGTGCCTGCCAGCCAGTCATGAACAACCCTAGGCCCTGGCTGACAGCTAACCCCTGCCTTGGAGAGTCCCTGGCCCCTAGATGAAGGTATGAATCTGGGCAGGGGCCCTCCTCGGTCCAAACTCAGCCCTGCTTTCTGCTCTCAGACCTCTGGCCAACCGGGTCTCTGACTGAGCTGAGCAAAGTGTCTTTGCTTTGGCTAAAGTCTCTCACCAACACCCCTTGGAATGGGTTTACCAAGAGCCTCCTGGGCCCTTCTCTTCTCTGTCATAATGGCCCAAACATCTCATCCCCATCTAGACTTTTTTTTTTCTTTTTAGGGATATGCCTGTGGCATATGGAAGTTCCCAGGCTAGGGGATGAATCGGAGCTGCAGCTGCCAGCCTATACCACAGCCAGAGCCATGTCTGCGACCTACGCTGCAGCTTGCAGCAATGCCAGATCCTTAGCCCACTGAGTGAGGCCAGGGATCGAACCTGTATCCCCATGGATACTAGTTGGGTTTTTAACCCACTGAGCCACAATGGGAACTCTCCATCTAGACTTTAAACACCACAATGCAACAATGAGTCCCCAGATGACACATCCCTGGTGACATTCCTGCCTGGAGCGTATTCCTGAACACTAGTCTCTTGTACCTATTCAGCTGCTTCCCCCACGCTCCACATGGTGTCTCCCGGACTTCTGTCCCTCAGCATGGCCTAAGCACGGCCCCGACTGTACCCAAGCCTACTCTGCCTGTCTCCCCCATGCCAGCCAATGGTAGCTCAGTCCTTGAGCAATGCCTTTCTTGCTCTCACACCCACACATACCAGGAGTTCGATCTGCTCTGTTCGAATCCACCCCTTCCTCCTCCAGGTCCTTCGCCCCACCTGGGTGCAGCCATACCATCACCCACTTGGACCACTGCAGGAGCCTCCTCCCTGGTCCCTACCCTGGCCCTGACTCCCTCATCCTATTCCCTTCATGGCCACCAGGGGGTGCCAGTGAGCACCAGAGCTAGGTCCCATCCCTCCCTACCTCTGCCCACAGACGCCCAGTAGAATCATGTTTCTGTTCTGGCTCTTTTTCTGGAGTGTGAGTTTCCAGGGTAGGGTAGGGGCTGTTTACAGCAAGTGCTCGGTGGATGGTGCTGAATGACTGAATGAGGAGCGGGGGTGGGAAGGGCCTCACCTCTGCTCTGTGTTGAAGATGGCGAAGACATGCTTGTTGGACATGAAGCCCTTCTCCACATCACGGATTTTGAGGTTGTCCAGAGGCAGCATGTACTTCTTCTCTTTCTCCTGAGGGTGGAAGGGGATGGGTCACCCTGGGCTGGAGTCTACCATGAGGACCACCGCCCAACACCTGACAGGCCAAGGGGGCACCTAGCCCCGGGGCCTTTGCTCCTCCCCTCTACACCCATGTGGTTCCCTCACCTCCTCTGTTGCAGAAGGGCCCTCCAGGTAAGGCCTGCCCTGACTGCACCACAAAGTGCCCCTGACTCTCCCCTTGCCACTTCCCCTCCCATATCATAACATGCCACATATCTTGCTTATTGACTTAGGTCACTGTGTGTCACCCAGACAGGTCCTCGAGGGCAGGGACTCTTATCTGTTTGGTTTCCTGCTGATACAGTGGCTGCTCAAAAGCACCCAGCATGCAACCACTGAGCCAATGGAACTATTAACGCCACTGCGTCTTTATGATGAGTCTGTGAATTACCAGCATGATACTGGTTTTTAGTTTTGTTTTTTTTTTGGCAGCAACTATGGCATGTGGAAGCTCCCAGGCCAGGGATAGAACCCATGCCTCAGTTGTGACCTGCGATGGCAATGTCAGATCCTTAACCCAACTGTACTGCAAGGGAATATCCAGCATGATCCAACTCTGGAGAGGGAGACTGAGACAGTGGGTGGGGGGCAGAGCAGGAAAGCAGGGCCCCCTCGAGCTGATGCCTGAGGCCCAAAGGCTGGGGACCATGTTCAGAAAGTGCCAACTGAGTGCGGGCATGGCAGTCCTGAAGGCTTTTGGGGCAAGCAGCTCAGAGAGGACACGTCTCCTGTCCAAGGGTGCAGACCTGGTGAGTCTCAGGGCTTGGAGTCACACTCCAGAGGTCAACTGATGTTAGCTAAGCATCTACTGTATGCCTGGCACAGGGCTGGGCCCCTGCAGTTGCATTATCATTAGTCTTCTATGTGTGGGTGTGGGAGAAGGGCAGCACATTAAACGGGTTTGCTACATCAGGAAGCCAAAGCGGTGTCAGGGTCCCCCAACTTCCACTCGACCATCAGCAGCTCTCAAAGACTGATGTGAAGGGCTGCTTGTCCAGCAGCTCATGGAACCCTCACACATCACTGCCAGGGAAGCCTCACACTCAGAGAGGGATGCTGGCTGCCCAGAGCTACACAGCAGGTGAAGGGGGCCACAGAGGGGCTTTAGAAGCCAGGCCTGTGTGATCCAAAGCCAGGTCCTACCCACTGCCTGCCTGGCTGTTACCTCCTGAACGCCTCTGGATACCTTCCCCCTCACAGTAGCTCACTTCTCACCTGCCCTACCCCTGTCCTCTGGAAGACCCTAGAACAAAGCCCAACACGGCTGCTGCTTCCGAATCCAAGGGCAGCCACAGTGGTGGGGGGGAAGTGGGCCAGGGGCTCCCCAAGGGGTGGAGGACAGCTTGGAGCTTCAGAACTAGCTTCAGGAGGCATGGGCTCAGTCCTGAGGTGCTAGGAGCTCAGATGAGCCTGACTCCTCTGCAGCCATGGGCCCTTGGGCAAGTCACAGCCCCTCTCTGCCTTAGTTTCCCCAGTGGTCCTCCTGATGTAAGGCGAGCACAGACACTGTGAAGGTTCTGAACCCCTGCCCGCGAGATGCCAGGGCGGCTTTGCTTTTGCTTCTCTCTTGTGCTCCAGAGTCAATCCACTGGGCTCTGGGTGAGGAAGAAGTAGGGCGGGGCTCCTCCAGCCCAGGCCATGCTGAGGGGCCAGGAGAGGAGCCCGGTGGCCACAGAGGAGGGAGCCCCCATTCCCACTGCAGAGTTAGGAGCCCAAGCGGAGGCAGGCAGGCCAGGCAATGCGGAGCCCGGAACCCTCCAACCTTTCGGGGAACAGTCTGGGGGGCTTTAGAAGCAGCAAGGGCAAGAGTTCCTGGCCCGGAAGTTTGTGGAAGAGGCTTTGTTGCCCCCACCCTCTTGTGTCATGAGGCAGGAAGCTTCCAGTCTGCTGGCCAGGCCAAGTAACTGAGTCACAGTCCTTTTGGGCCCTGAGTGAGACACCACATCTGGAATTGTTTATAGTGTGATTCCGCCCAGAACGCAGCGGCTGCCTTCCTGATGCTGCCGGCGCGCGCGCACACGCACACACACACACACAGAACACAAACACACACACACAGACACAGAGGCATACACATACCTCACCCCCACGCCGACCCCCAAAGAGACCTTCTCCTGCGCACACAGGCCAGGGACCCAATTCCTCCCTCCTGTTCACCCCCACCCGCCTCCCCCATCCCCACCGCCTCCTTAGGATTTCCTGAAAACCCACAACTTTCTCCAGATGCGAGCTGGCCCCAGCCGTGCCACGTCAGAAGAGACGAAGCAGATCGTCGCGGGCGGAGCAGTGCCTTCCTCGCCTGCTCGGAGGTGCTGAGGCGAGGTGGCCCCACTGCTGCCCAGGCGGCCCACGGGATGGACAGCCGGCCCCGCCAACCCAGTGTTCAGACTACCTGTTCAGGGGGCTCTGAATGTGTACAGTAGTCTGCACATTGGTTAGGCTGGGCTCGGGCGAGCGGCGCATCAGGATGGGCCCCCCAAACTTGCTGCCACCCCCACACTGAGGCAGCCTCGGAGGTGAGTGTAATTGCCCGCAACCCTGTTTCCCACAGGGTGGAGACTTGGACAGAAGATTCTGGAATAAAGAAGAAGAAGGGTCTGGGGGTGGGGGGGAAGTGGGGAGAGGCACCAGGGAAAGGCAAAAGCCGCCCTGGCTCTGGCCAAGGGGGTGGGGGCTCTGGCCGAACACTTGCCCTATTTCTACCCTCCTGTAACCAGCTCCTTTTGGTTCTTTTTTCAATAAAGAAATACTTGTGGCCTGCCTCTCTCTGAGGCTTCTCTAAGAAGGCGGCCTGACCCTGAGGGGGCCACCCTGTGTGTGATTCTGAGGGTCCTTGCTGGGACCCTAACTTGGCAGGGAGGAGGGTGGACGGGGGATGGACAGACAGGCAGGATTTCGCGCCCGCCCCTCCGGATCTCAGCCTGCTTTGTGTCTGGGGCACACACAGGGCCCCATTCACGGGTCTGCTGGTTCTCATTACTGCTGCCGGGCGCTCGACCCTCCTCCCAGCACTTCCCCTGCCTCTGCTCTGAGGCCCCCTGGGGAGGGTCTGGGGCTCCTGCTTTCAAGCCCCAGCTGAAGGAGGAACGAAGGGCTTTTCACAAAGTTAAAAACAGGGCTCGCAATGGTGCCAACCACCAGGCTGGGGTTTGGGCCGAGAAGCCCCTCTCCAACTTCATTCCCAGCTCCAAGGCTCCCCAAAGCCCAAAGGCGCCACCCAGCTCTTGGCTTGCCTGGCAGCTGACGCACCACAACTCAGACTGGGTCTCAGACTGCGGGGGTGGGAGGAGAGGGAGAAAATGCGAAATTGTCATCCCCACCCCCACCTCACCCCGGCCATTGTGAGGCACAGTTCTGGCCACTCGGCTCCCTTGAGGAACGCCTGGCCCTGCTCTCCTTTTGCATCCCAACCTTGTCTGGCTCTGGGGTCCTGGACACTGTATCGCCCTTACCCCCTAGTTTAGAAGCAAGTGCCAAGACAGGGTCCCTCCTGGGGTTCCAGGACATTCCAGGGATGAGTCTCTGCCTCATGGAGTGGGATGATGACATTTTATGCTCAAACACCCATATTTGGGAGAACAGCTTCCGGCCTGGGCAGTGGGGGATAGTCCAGGTATGGGACTGAGGTGCCTTGAGTCAGGGAGCAGGTGCCCTGTACCCATCATGCTGGGACCCTTCCCTACTCTGTGATGTGGGGGCAAGTCACTGTCAGACCTTAGTTTTCTTACTTTCCTGAGGAAGAAGAGAATGCCCTCCACGTGTGGCCATAGTGGGCTCTCCTAGCCAGCCAGCCTGGCAGAGGGCAGGGGCTTCATAAACAAGAGGGCTACCCCAGGGCCCTGACAGAGTTCTATCTGCCTTCTCTCTGAGCTTGGGTGGAAATGTGCACGGCTGGGCATAGGCCTGCATGTCCTGGAATGGGGTCAGATCCCAGTGAGGCCCCAGGTATGGGTGTCTTCTCAAATCCCCCCAAGGGAGGAATGCCAGGTGGGGCAGCTCCACAGGTAACCAGAGAAACCTGGACTCTCCTTCAAGGGCACCTGGGCCACGTTGGAAACTGTGCCATCCCAGGTGAGCAAAAACTAGATTCTGGTCAGGGGCCCGTGAGCAGAGCAATGCAGGTGCCTTCCTCATCAGGGGCCTCTCTCCCTCCTTTGGACCACATGGTGAGAGGCATGAGGGCAGCCATCTTGGACCATGAGGAGGAGCCATGTGTTAGGGTGGCGATGGGGGAGGCGGAGCCTGGGCCCTGGACAGCCCCATAGCACAAGGCTGCTCAGCTCACTGGGACGCAGACAAGAAATAGACCTTTTTTTGCAAATACCTTCATTTGAGGCCTCTGTCACAGACCAAATTGATAGCAACCTAAAATACCACCTTAATGACAGGGACAGCTGGTGGGCCTCTCATATAACAACCCAGGATAACGAGGAACACAGTGCCCCTTGCTGGTGGCCCTTGGAAGCCAGTGTCAGAGTGGCAACAGGCAGTCACACCAAAGGAATGGCTTCACTCCTAGGCAACCAAGTCACGATAACGTTCTGTTAAGAGAACTAAGTGATGGAGTTCCCATTGTGGCTCAGTGTTTAACAAACCCGATTAGCATCCATGAGGACATGGGTTCGATCCCCGGCTTTGCTCAGTGAGTTAAGGATCTGGCATTGCCGTGAGCTGTGGTGTAGGCCACAGATGTGGCTTAGATCCCACATTGCTATGGCTGTGGTGCAGGCCAGCAGCTACAGCTCCGATTGGACTCCTAGCCTGGGAACCTCCATGTGCCATGGGTATAGCCCTAAAAAGACAAAAAAAAAGAAGAAGAAGAAGAGAACTAAGTGATGAAATGGACCAGTCAGGACAGAAAGATGGACTGAGGCGGAGGAGGGGTGGGGTGCACTCACTCACAGCCCCATCCACAGGCTCAGGGAGACCGAGGCACGAGGCAGCGTGCAATCCTACTCCTATGCTTCTTATTCCTGGTGCTGTTCCCAGAGACCTCCCTCATCCTTCTGATGAGGATGTGTCCATGTGGAATGATTTGAAGACAGTTGCAAGGACTGTCCTTGCCTTACTTCACAGATGGGGAAACAGTCCCAGAGAGGCTCAGGGCCTAGTCAAGCCTGTAGACAATGGAACCCCAGCAGCCTGGCCATGAGCCTGAGTCCCTGTCCCAGGCCATGTCCCCTTCGGAAAGCTCCCCTTGCTGTAACTTTGGAGGGTAGGATCAGTTTTGAGCCTGCCAGCAGTTCCCCTCCACCATATTGCTCTCCTCCCCAGGGAGCCCAGCCCCCACCAGGCCTGATGCCTCCGAGAACCATGAGGGGCCAGGAGCTAATGCACAGTGGTGCCTCTGCACACCCAGCAGCCCTGGCCAGGACCATGTAAAAGGTGAGTTCTGGGCACAGTGGCGCTCAGGGAGCCTTTCCCGATGGACAAGTGGGTGAGTGAGTGCCATACAAGGAAGCAGGTGTAGGGGAGCCCACCTACTCTTGCCTGACCGCCCCTCCTTGGCTGGCCAGCCACTCACCTCCTCATCCTTGTACCAGGACAGTGACTCGGCTGTCAGCACAAACCAGTATTCCTTGGAGCCGCCCTTCATCAGGCTGATGTTGTTGATGGTCAGCCAGCCCCGACGGATCACCTGGAAGGGGCGGGAGAGCAGGGCTCAGCAGGGGACAGCGGCCACCGCCCAGCCCGCCCCGCCCCAGCACGGTGGCCAGTGCCCTCACCCACAGCAAGGTGGGAAACGGGGGACGATGATTGAGACACCTCGAGTCCAAAGCCAGGCAACCCATCTTTACCTTGCCCCAAGCACTTCCCGCTGGAAACCAAGATGGGGCCTGCATTGGACAGCCAGGGACTCACTCACAGGACCCAGGCCTAATGGGGAACTGGGTCCCCAAGGAGGCCCTCTGTGTTCAGGGTTAGGATGAATTAGCACAGGTGGCAAAAGCTAGGCCAGCTGGAAAAGGCCCAGAGAAGGGGTCCCAGGCTCGTGTGGGGACCATGTCCCATGGGATGTGACAGTGAAGGAATCACACTTGTCTTGGGAGAGGCAGGTACCAGGGACACCCTCTGGCCCTGCCTCCCATGCTCTCTGGAAGGTGGCTGTGGATAGAGGACTGGAGGAGTCACCCAGGCAACGGGCTGGTTCTTTCTTTCCTTCCAGGGACCAAGTGACAGAGGCTGGACTCCACTGCCTGGCTCACTGAGGCAGGCCCTCCTGCTCTGACCAGAGTCCAGGCCAGCTCCCACCCCAGGGCTCCCCTTCCCACAGGCTCTTTTCAGAATATAAGGGATGCCTCCACCCAGAGGACTGGGGACAAAGATTTGAGCCCAAGCGACCTGCCAGGGATCATGTCCCACTCTAGGTTTCAAGCCCCATGGCCCACTTTTCTCTGATACATCTTGTTCCTGGCCTGGGAGACCCCTGATTGGGGCTTGTCTGGCCAGACGTGTCATCTGAGCAGCAGGCAGATCCCAGGCCTATTCGAGAGACTCACCTGACAGCTAAAGGCGGGCAACTTGGGGGCCACACCCCCATGTTCCCTGAGTCATGGAGGCACTTGTAGGCTGGGGCCCCCCACCATTCTGCTCTGGGGACCCTGGGGCAGCGGAAAACATGCAGAGGCATAGGCAGTGACAAACTGGGCCAAGCTGCAGGAGGTAGCTGTGGACAGCTGGGGTGGGCTGGCATTGTGCCCCTAGGGTGGGGTGGGGCTTTGGGGGGGTGTCTCTGGGGCCCACAAGCCTCCCTGATGGATGGGTTGCAGGAGAGGCTTTATCCTGTCTACCCCGACTTGCCCACATAAGAGTATATGAAGGCAGAGGCACCCAGGGACCCCTGTACCATACAGAAGTCCCTGCCCCAGGCTGGAGACACCATGAGATGCCACCTGGAGGCCCTTGCCAAGGCCAAGGGTACAGTTTTCTCTCTCCCTGGGATGACGAGATAGCACTTGAGAGTCTTGCGGTCATCAGGGATCAGGCAGGGACTGTCAGCCCTAAACTCACCCTGGTTTGCCCAGGATGTACCGGTTTAGGAGTCAAAGTTCTGGGAGCACCCTCAGTCTCGGGCTAAGCAGATCTCTGGACCCAGGCCCCCGGTGGTCCTGCAGGACCCAGGAAGAAGCCCCTGCATCTGGGAACTGTGCACAGCTCCACACCTACTTCCTCGCTCCCCCAGGAGCAAGGGAGGTCCTGCCTTGTCATCATCCAGGCCTGGAGTGGGTGTCCCTAAACTCATCACTGACTGATAGCCAGGGCACAGGAGGAGGCTGTGTGTGCTAGGTGCTCACCAGAGGAGAAATCCTCACGTGGCAGGGCCTCCACACTCCCAGGCGCAGCCTGGTTCCCAAAGGGGCTCACAGGTTCCACTCGCCCCCCTCCCTTGGAGGGCTGGCTCGCCCGGCTCCACCCTGGGTTAGCAGAGGTCAGAACTGGCAGATGGGGCCCTGATCATGCTCCAGGGCATGTGACACGGAGTAGGGGCACTGCCTGGGCCATGCCGGGAATGGCACATCTGCGCCTTGGGGCAGGAGTCTGCTGGTCAGGCCCAGAGACGCCCATGAGGTCCCTCTGCCCTTGAACCACCCAGGGAGCTGCCTGCGTGGGAGTCTGGTGGTGGTAGGGGTGTGGATTCAGAGACAAAATCCCACCCTGGGGAGGAGCAAGCTGCAGGCGGCAGACATAGGCGCCAAGTCTAGAGGAAAAGGAGTGGTCAGGCCTCCTCATCCATAAGCCAGATTTGTGCCCCAGCAACTGCACTTAGAAATGGGGAGGGAGGGCGGGACCAGGGTAAGTTGGGGAGACAAAGAGGCAGGTGGGGTTCCCGTGCTCTAGGGCGCAGGCATGCTGGGGGTGGAAGGAAGGGCTGGCTGCCCAGCAGCAGCATGGGAAGCAGGCGAGAAGCGACACAGATGGGGCCTGGGTCCTCAGCAGGGATGGACACCACAGGCGCCATAGCCACTCATATGGCAGGGCTGGGCTTTGTGGCTGAGGGTGTGGAGTCCGGCAGGAAAAAAAAGACTAAAACTCTCAGGCTGTGGGGTGTGTGGGGAAACATGCCCCTGGGCTGTATGGAGGGAAGAAATCATTCCAGTTAAGAGGGCACTGGGAGAAAATGGGAACCACTGGCCCAAGGATAATCCATTCCTCCTGTGATGGCCTTTGACCAGGCCAAGCTTTGGCCCTTTCTGCATCTTCTAGGCACTGGTATGGAATCGGCTTAGCTACTGGAAAGATCCTGGGGTCACCAGAAGATCCTTGCCAGAGGGTGGTGGTAGGGCCCGCCTAGTGCCTGGCAGGGGAGGGTATTGGGGAGAAGGAGGTCTCTATTAGGTCTGGTGGCCCAGGCCTTGATCTCTAAGGTAGAGAGCCAGCTGCCCAAAGGTGAGCATCTTGAAAAGAGCAACTCTCAGATGTGAGCAGGGCCTCTTCCCTGTTGGGCTGGGCTGGGCCACACACACAGAGCGGGTGTTACCTACAACAGGGATGGCAAATACCATTCACCAATCAATGGGTAGCACTGTGGTGAGAATTTTGGGCACAGTGGGAAAGGATTCTGGGATTAACTAGTAATGTCTGCCGTAGGCAAAGGGACAGGGGCAAATGGAACAGAACAGCTTAATCAATCATCATATCTGCTATGGAGCCAGTAGATAGTGGCAGCATCCAGGAGAGTTCCCTGATCGATTGGTCATGTCTGTCATGGGTATAGGAAGGGTGTCACATGCAAAGTTACTGTGTGGAAAAAAATTCCTTGACCAGTCAAGGCACATTTGCCACACAATGGGGAGGAAAATGCCAGGGGCACATGACAGGGGAAAGGTATGGGGAAAAGAGTGTTGGATCAATTAGCAATGTCTGCCATGAGAACAGGAAGGGGAAATTTCTGCATGGTGCTTACACTGGCAACAGTGGTGGCAGTGGCAAGAATAAACCCTATCAGGGCTTGAGCAAAATCTTCCCTATCCAAGGATGTGAAAGGGGGAAGGCCTGGGGTGTGAGCTGAGTATTTGCCATCCCTGACCTAAAGGAAACTAGGTAAATGTGTCCAGAATGTGCTGGAGCAGTGGGTGCCCCATGGGGAGAGCAGTTAGGTTAGTATTTGTGTGAGTCAGCTTATGCCCACGACAACATGAAGTCTGGCATGCGGCAGCCACAGCAGGGAGTTTTTAGGTTAGCTTAATTTTTAGTTGTTCTGTTATTTGGGGGTGGTGATATTATGGGGTGGTGGGGTCTCCACCACTACCAGGTACTCTAATATTTGCTATCACACTAAGTGAGTACTTACCAAGATCTCCCCCTTTGAAAATGCAAAGTTAGGGTTGTGGGTAAATCAAAGAAGAGCAGGCGGAGGAAAAGAGACATAAGGGACATGAAGGGATGGAGAAAAAGCAGGAAAAGCACAAAAAATGAGGAGAAAGAAGAGCAGGGGGGGAAAAAACAGCAAAAGAAAAAAAAAATTACATGCTATTAATTATATTCATGGTGTTAATATTTAATTCATTATCATTTCCCGAAACAAAAAAGCAACAACATATGTATTACCTATGGCAAGCGCAAAAAAATCATGCAGTGGTTACACCCTTCTTTTCCAGAGGGCTCTGTAATCGTGCAAGATACACAGCAGAGCCCCCACCCCCACCCTATATGGAGAAGGCAGGGGACACTGGCAGAAATTTTTGCAAAGATGGTATGTTTTCTTAAGCGGGGTTGAGGGGGGGGAAAGGGCACCTAATGCTGGCATACATAAAGCTGTTCTTATTTTCACAAGGCTTCTGGCTGGGGTGTGACATCAAGGTAGAGAACCCCTTACAATGGCTCTGGGTTTCTCCAGGAACAAAGGGGATCAAAGAACCCCCAGGCTCCCTAGAATTGCTTGTCATCACCAGCCGCCCACCTGGCCCCTCCCACAGGCTCTCTGGGGCCAGGAACCCAATTTGGCTGTGGACACCACAGGGGGCTGGTCTGCCCCTCTCCTTAGTGTCAAGTTCTAGCCATGGCCTTGGGTGTCAGACAAGGCTGTCAGACAGCACCTTGTGAGGGTGCAAAATTTGCCCCCAAGGCCCTGCCAGAGCTTCTGCTCCCAGTTTCCCCAAATATCAACACCTTAGTGGACTTGAGAGGCTGGCGGGGAGGGGAGTTCCATGTGGGACATGCCATGAGTCAGGTACCATCACTGGGCTCTGTGGTCCCTTGGTGCCCTCCCGCCCTTGAGGGTGGAGCTGCGAGCCCGGGGAGGGGTGGGCTACCTGGTTGGGGATGGCTCTCTTCTTGTTCAGCTGTGTGCTTCTCTGCTGGGCACTGCAACCAAAGCACAGAGAGGGTTCATGAGGTGGGATGCCCAGAGGGACGAGGAGCAAGGGCCCTTGGGGCCCAGACGGGGTTCTCTCCCGAGTCGGGAGCCAAGGGACCAGCTATGGGCCATGGCAGAGAGAAGCCCCCTGCAAGCAAAGGGTGACCCAAGGGAAAGAGCGCAGGCTCGTAGAACGAATGAGGAAAAGTATCATCAAATTCAACCTTGACTGCTAGACCCTGATCTTGGCCACTCCTGAGTACGCCAGCTATTTCCAGGAGTCCCTGGATCCTGGAGCCTCCACGATGTGGCATGGGAAGCTGGATGCCCAGGTGGCTGGGAGGAAGCTGTGCTGGCTTTGGAGTGACCTTCAGTGTTTGGGGGCCAAACTTGAGGTTCCTTCCTGCTTTCTCCTATCCCAGCCCTGGCCCCAGGTCCTGAGTGGCTCTAAGCATAAGTCCATCCAGCCTTGGAGGTCAGACTACAGGACAGCTGTTTGCCAGGAAAACACCACTTATCTTGGAAGCTCCTAACCCAGTCAAGGTCAGTGTGTTTCTACAAGGCCCATTATTTACTGACGGTCCCAGATCTCTTTTCTACATCTATGCTATTCCTTGGCTAGTTCATTTGTGTTTTGTTCATGAGCATCTACTCAGCTCCCTTGTTTGTCCTAATATATTTTCTTTTATTTTTTTTTTTGGCTGCACCCACAGCATACAAAAGTTCCTGGGCCAGGGATCAAACCTGAGCTATAGCAGTGACCCAAACCTGAGCTGCTGCAGCGACAATGCTGGATCCTTAACCTGCTGTGCCACAAGGGAACTCCCATCCTAAGAGATTTTCTACTCAGACCATCATGTTAGCACCACCTGTGAACAACTGGTATCTCCTCCTACTTAGGGTCATATTTTCTCTTCTTATCTTATCCTATTAGCTGGAACTTTTGGATCAACATGAAAAGGCAAATCATCTTGTTTCATTACTTTGCTGACTGCCTCTGGGGTTTTACTTTAAAGTTCAAGTTGGCTGTTATGTAAGGTAGAACATATATATGTGTGTGTGTGTGTGTGTGTGTGTGTGCGTGCGTGTGTGTGTGTGTTTGCACATATGTGTTAAAGAAGTATGCTTCTGTTCCTAGATCAGTAAAGGGTAGACCACTAAGAATGGAAGGAGGGAGGAGTTCCTGTTGTGGCACAGCAGAAATGAATCCAACTAGTAACCATGAGGTTGCGGATTTGATTCTGGGCCTCACTCAGTGGGTTAAGGATCTAGTGTTGCTGTGGCTGTGGTGTCGGCCAGCAGGTGTAGCTCTGATTCTACCCCTAGCCTGGGAATCTCCATATGCCGTGGGTGTGGCCCCAAAAGGCACCCAAAAAAAAAAAAAAAGAGTGGAAGGAGGGAGTTCTCGTCGTGGCTCAGTGGTTAACGAACTTAGTATCCATGATGATGAGGGTTCAATCCCTGGCCTCGCTCAGTGGGTTAAGGATCCGGTGTTGCCATGAGCTGTGATGTAGGTCACAGACATGGCTCGGATCCCACGTTGCTGTGGCTGTGGTGTAGGTTGGCAGCTACAGTTCCAATTCGACCCCTAGTCTGGGAACCTCCATATGCCGCAGGTACGACCCTAAAGAGACAAAAAGACCAAGAAAAAGAAAAGAAAAGAAAATGGAAGGAGGAGTTCCTGTTGTGACTCAGTGGGTTAAGAACCTGATATAGGAGTTCCCATCGTGGCGCAGTGGTTAACGAATCCGACTAGGAACCATGAGGTTGCGGGTTCGGTCCCTGCCCTTGCTTAGTGGGTTAACGATCCGGCGTTGCCGTGAGCTGTGGTGTAGGTTGCAGACTCGGCTCGGATCCCGAGTTGCTGTGGCTCTGGTGTAGGCCGGTGGCTACAGCTCCGATTCGACCCCTAGCCTGGGAACCTCCATATGCCGCAGGAGCGGCCCAAGAAATAGCAAAAAGCCAAAAAAAAAAAAAAAAAGAACCTGATACAGTGTCTGTGAGGATGTGGGTTCGATCCCTGGCCTTGCTTGCTGAGTACAGGATCCAGTACTGCTGGTAGCTGTGGTATAGGTTAAAGATGTGGCTCAGCTTCCAAGCGGCTGTGGCTATGGTATAGGTCAGAAGATGGAGCTCCAATTTGACCCTTAGTCTGGGAACTTCTATATGCCACAGGTACGGCCCTAAACAAAAAAAAAAAAAAGGAGAGGAGTTCCCACTGTAGTGCAATGGGATCGACGGTATCTCTGGAGCACTGGGATACAGGTTTGATCCCAGGCCTGGCACAGTGTTAAGGAACTGGTATTGACACAGCTGTGGCAAAGGTCACAACAGCAGCTTGGATCAGATCCAGTCCCTGACCCAGGAACTCATATGCCTTGGAGTGGCCAGAAAAGAAAAGGAAAAGAATGGAAGGGGAAATTTATCCAAAGATTTACCTAAGATTCAATATGTTTATTATAAGGGCTTTTTCTCCAGGCCCTGTTTTTAGTGTTTAGAGGGCAGAACCTCTAAGCATGAGAAGGAGGTTGATCGATAGGATCTGAAGGAGACAGAGCTATGTCACTCACAGAGAAGTTGGGGTGCTGGTGAGGCCCCAGATGCGCTACTTCCTAAGGGCTTCCTGGGTCTCACCTGTGCCTAGCAGTCCCCATGGCTGCTGCCCCATTTCCCTGCCTGCACCCCATCAGAGATTTCCCATGACCTCAGCATGTGTGTGTGTGTTTCAAAGTCAGGCCTCCTCTTGGTGATGAGGCCTTGACCGCTCACCTCCACCTTGCCTTGGTCTCCCCACGCTCCTGGGCCTCAGCCTTCCTTCCCCGTCTCCCGTGCTCTCTGCTCCACTCTGTCCCTGTCACCTGGCTGTCATGACTTCCTTGAGAAAGTCTCTCCAAGCCTCATCCCTCACTCCCTCTCCCACAGCCCCTCCTCCTTCCAGCTCTAATCTTCCTTATGATAACTAGGCTCAAGAACAATGTGTTCCCAGCCTGTGGGCTCTGAAAGGGCAAGGCCCAAATCTAGCTTGTTCACCATCCTCATCCAAAGGCACAGGGCATGAGACAGTGCTCCACGGCTATTCAGGGGGCCCCTGCCACTACCCGCCCAGGGCAGGGGCCTGGGTTGGGTGGAGCCTGGCACCCTGGGCCCCGCCCCCAGCCAGGGCGCTCCCCCATTCACACACCAGGGAAAAGGCACACAGCAGGCAATACCCACCCGGTCACCAGCTGCTCAGTATAGTAACAGCTGGGGAAGTGGGAAGGCCCAGGAATCCAGAGCAAAGAGTGGAGTGGTCAAAGGAAAAACAGGAGAGATTGTGAGAAGGAACTGTGGATGAAGTGTGAGAAGCAGAGACATCAAGGTGAGGAAAATGGCAGCAAACCGAAGAGGGGGACCAGCGTTTTCAGCCCCCACACACCTGGCTGCTGGGGAGGCAGGGCGGCAGTGGTGGGCTGCCTCCCCAGGGGTGAGAGCCCAGCCTGAGTGACGGGAGGTCCCCAGCCAGGGGGCCCCCCAGCCCTCCCCCAGCAGGGGACAGTCCAGCCGGGGCTCTCAGCTCACCTGGGCTGGGGGAGCAGCTTCTGTTCACGTGCCCCCATTCATTCATACACTCATTCATTCACTCCATTCACCTACCACGTGCCCCACACAGGAGAGCTGAGTGCACTGGTAAATGTCTACCCAGGGAATTACTCAGCCAACAGAGACCCCGGATAGGAAGACTCTCTTGCCAGGCTGCTAGCCCCAGACTGGGTTCCACAAGCCCTTCCTCAAGGAAGCCTCCCTGCACCCCCAAGGCCAGGCCACATGGCCACCCTCCGGATTCCCACGGGCCATGTACAGACGCCACCCCAGCACTGACCACACTGTGTCTGAACTGCCTGGCTGCACATCTGTCCCTGGCACAGAACAATCCTCTGAGGGTGGGGACCTGGGCCTGTGCCTGCTCACTGATGTATCACGGGGCCTGGCACCGAGAAAGCACACCAGCAATATTTGCTAAGCAAATACAAGGAAGTTGGCTACCAACAGCTTGTTCTTCCATCAGGCTCCAGAAAGAAGACCTTTGTGAGCCACCAGAGCATTCTTTGTGACACTTGAGCCCACCGAGGCGGGGGATCGGGGGTTGATGGAATCAGTGGGCAACCCCTGAGACCACATGCATTTATATTTATATCCTGATAAAATCCGAGCTCCCTGCTCTGGTCCCTTATTCAGGTGCCAAGGAACATTCTGGCTTTAAATCTACAGTGTATGGTCAGAAGCTATGCAGATCCTAGCGGCACTTGCCAAAGGGCAGCCCCTGAGTCGCTCTTTGAAAGGGCCCAGTGCATATGGGAGAGTCTGGGAAAGCTGCACATGAGTCTATGAAAGGCTCTGAGAAGTCCTGCAGGAAAGGAAGCACTGAACGCTGGTTATCCTCGCCCCTTCCTGAAGCGTTTGACCACGGCACCACTGTTTTCCACTTTAACCACTGGAGTGCCCCATAGGAGATGCAATGGGGACAATGAGGATGGGGGCTACATTAGCCCAGGAAAGCATCCAAGTACTTGCAGATGGTTCTTCACTTTGGCTGGGGGACCCCTGACAGAGAGACCCTTGTGCCCACCCCACTGGGGGAAGCCCCAACTCCACTGCCTCCATCAGGGCCTGGCTCTGAGGACTGACATTGGTGCCGCCCCACCAGCCACTATCCTGAAAAGTACATACTTGGCAAATCCAATGAAGTCCTCGTGGTTCGTGTTGATGTAGGACTGCTCGATGTCGATCAGAAGAAGAATCTAGGGGAAAGTGAGTGAGGGTCACTGTGAGTACAGAGCTGAGTATATAGAGAGAATGTGGCAGGGAGGGAAAGGTCTCAGAGCACTGCCCCACACCCACCAGCAGGGGGGGCCTGGAACCACACTGTTTCCCAGGCTAGAGAACAGGGCTCACCCATGCCTTCCCACATGCTAGGGTACACCTGCAGGGAAAAAAGGGCATGAGAGTTTCCAGACATCAAAGCATCAGAAGTAAAAAGAAAGACTGGGCCAACAAAGATGAGCAAGGCAGCCCAATATGGTGGTCACAAGCTTGCAAGGCCTCTGGGGCCGACCACCTGGGCTGCAGTCTTGGCTTGGCCACTGCCTGGCTGTAGGCCTCATGTTACTAAGATGTGGAGTAGGGCACTAAGGTCCCAGGGCAAAGGGTTAAATAAGTCACAATATGCAGTGTTTAGAGTAGTGCCTGGCATGTTAGAAGAGCCTCATTAAAACAGCAAAGGAAAATTGGCCAGGTGAGGGTGTTAAAAATGAAACATAAGGGCATGAAGGCAGCCAGCCAGGATGACATCTCAGTGAGGGACAGGCCCTTAAATAGTCCCCCGCCCTTCCTGTCACTTTACAGTGACTTTGCACCTCCTCAAGCATAAAGCAGGCCAGGCACTTGAATCTTATGGGGCTCTTTGAAAATGTCAGGGTGTTCCATCCATGGGAGCCACTGATCACTGGTTTATTTATTGTGGCTGTGCCTATGGCATGTGGAAGTTCCTGGCCAGGGATTGAACCCATGCCATAGCTGTAACCAGAGCCACAGCAGTGACAAGGCTGGATCCTTAACCTGCTCAGCAACCAGGGAGCTCACCATCACTGGTTTAAAAGGCCTGAGTCCTGTGGCCCCAGAGCCCTCAGATCGAGCCCAGCAGTGTTGACACTGGGGCAACCAGGGGCTATGGTAAGCACGGAAGGGAAAGCAACATTTTTGCCAACAACAACAGCAAAACGAATTGGAATCTCTCCAGCTTTTCACAAAACTTCCAGGTTGTAGAAGATATGAGGGAAAGGGGGAATCCACTGACAGACAAATGAGCCAGTTTATTCTCCATCCATGTCAAGGGGAGAGGGACTGTTCTCACAACCTAACACAACAGGTAGGCTTGTTTGGGTTCCGGTTTGAACAGCCAGCTGCCATGAGATCATGGCAGGCCGCTGGGGGGAAGTGACCTAGCCCAGGCGCAGGACCCCAGGACATGGGCAGAATGACAGCCCTGGGCCAAGCAGGTGACAGGGGAGACTCTTGCTGTGGCTGAGTTGGGGCATCCCTCTCTCTACCTTTATGCATATTTGACTGGTGTTCACAAGACCATGTTAAAACACAAAAAGCACCTCCAACGTGTTCAGCGGGTGAATGGATAAGCAGGCTGTGGTCCATGCTTACCATGAAACACTACCCGACAGTCAAAAGAGACACTTTGGAGCTCCCATTGTTTCTCAGGGGTAACAAACCCAACTAGTATCCATGAGGATGCGAGTTCAATCCCTGGCCTTGCTCAGTGGGTTAACGATCCAGCATTGCCATGAGCTGTGGTGTAGGTCGCAGATGCAGCTCAGATCTGGCGTTGCTGTGGCTGTGACTATAGCCGGCAGCTGTTGCTCTGATTTGACCCCTGGCTTGGGAACTTCCATATTCTGTGGGTGCAGCCCTTAAAAGACAAAAAAAAAAAAGGTGGGGGGGAGAAAAACAGAGAGACACACTTCGGGGACACCTCAAACATCAGAGAATGCATGAGGCCAAGTGAAGGGAGACAGAATCAAGAGGCTTCCACAGTAAGAGTCTGTTCACAGAACACTCTGGAAATGGCAAAACTATAGGAACAGGGAACAGCCCAGTGGTCTCCAGGGCCTGGGGTCCAGGAAGGCTTGATGACAAAGGGGCACAAGGATGAGAGTTTGGAGGGGTAACAGAACTGCTTCGTATGTTGAGAGAGGTGGGGGTTACCCTGCTGTATGCGTTTGTCAAAACTCACAGAACTGCACAGCCAACATTTCCTGTATATGAATTGTACCTGAAGAAGACAAAAGACCAGTACCTGGTCCTTGGTTCTCCCCTCCCGTTCCCGGATGTAAGTGGTGACGATTCGTTCCGTCTCCTCTCGCAGCCGGGGGTAGGAGCTGAGCTGGGGGGAAATCAGAGTGGCGGCATTGGCTGGGAGGCAACATGAGCCAAAGGGAAAAACATGGGGGTGGGGTGACAGGGGGTGGGCCCACCGAGTCCCCACCCAGCTCCTGTCTCACAGGTGCTCTGGCTGGGAGACCAGGAGGGGAGGGTGGGGGGACGGTGGGCTGGAGAGACGGAGAGGGTGCCCACGCACAAGCAGAAGTGCTTTTCGAGAATGCAATTCGAGGTGGAAAACAGCAGAGACAGCGGGTGATGGCTACCCCCCTCCTACATAGCAGCTGGGTGAGAGCCAGGACAGTTTAATGAAAGCCGCTGGGCTACCAGGGTGGGGAGGGCGCAGGGCCCCTTCTAGGATGGAGGCAGCATCTGGGCCATCTACCTCAGAGGGACCCCCTTGAAGAAAATTCCCCATCACCTCACCTTGGACTTCATTCCTCCAGACACCCTGGGGGCTCCCAGCCTGTGCAGTGGTAACCAAACCCAACACACAGAAGCCCAACTTCCACGGTTTGGGGAGAGGCCACGAGTCAGGGAAAATTGAGCCAATGGTCAAAATCACCCGTGGGAAAACCTCTTAAAGGCCCCATGATGTAAGAACACACAGGTCTAAAAAAAAAGAACACACAGGTCTTCGTGCTGGCAACGTGTTTCACCACGCTGGTGACAGTTTGGAAACCCTCTTTTCCAGGGATGGGCACGGGCCCTCACCCCTGTTGCTTGCTTAGTAAATGCATCTGGCCACAAAGGCTTTCTACCTCCATCCAAGGCCCAACCTGCAAAAGTGGAACCCATGCGCCATGGGACATGCCCTCCACACCATTACTGCCGAGGCAAAGCTGAGATGTCACCAAGTACCACTGGCCCACGGAAGGGGGTTCCTGCCGAGGCAGAGTTTCCCAGATGCTCGGGGTTAAGACTAACAATGGGAAGAAGAAGGTGGGGGACGAGTACATAGGTGATAATAATGAAATCTTTGGTTACCTTCTCGGCACACTTTTTAATGACTGTGGCCAGTTCTGAAACCACGAGATCAACACACTTCAAACTTGGCTCTTTGAGTTTTACAATCTGTTTTTTCACAATGGCTTCAAAGGCCATGTCGGGGGTGAAGAGCCCCGTCCTGGGTCATGCGGAGGGCGGGATGAGGCAGAGAGACACCCAGGGGCAGTGCAGGCCACACACGCGGGACGGGAGACAGAGAGAGAAGAAACGAGAGTCAGCTGGTTAGTGACATGCACGGAGGAGCCTGTGCCCGCATTTGCCCCGGAAGCTGCTTTGGATCAAGAGGCGTCCTGGGTCTGAGGGGTGGGCGTGGTCTGGGCTTTAATTACACAAGTGCCATGGGTCAGAGTGGGCATACCGAACAGGTATGGGTATAGGGAGGCCTTGAATTTTCTTATATGTGACGATAATGTCCAAACCATCTGGGTTTCTTTCCCCTCCCTCTTCCAATCGAAGAAGCTTAAGAAGCAAATGTGGGCTTTTCCAGACTGAGTACAGAAGGATCAAAGCAGAAATTCCGGCCTTGGAAGGCTGACCCAGAGCTCTACGGCCATGGTGGATGTGCAAGCATAGACTGCCCACTGGGAAGCACTTCAGCTGCTCGGCCAAAGCGTGCTGCCCTGGGAGCCAGTCCCACGGGGAAGCTGGTATGTCCTGCCATGTGGAGGCAGTGGCCCGTGAACACTGGTACACAGGTGCCTGTGACCTAGGGGAATCAGAGGACGGGCTGCCTAGGGGGACAACCCTCCCCCTGGGGCGGTGCTGGGGAGCCGGCAGAGGCCATTAGGGGCCAAGCCAAACGGAGCACTCATGCTGTTGGCACTCGGGCTTTCTCGGCGCCTCGGGGACAGAGAAGTGGCTGACTGGGGAGTGCTTAAAGCACCACACCTTTGTCAAGAAGGGGTGATGGGCAGGGAGGTGTAGGGAGCTTGGCCTTCGGGAGGTGACACAAGGTCCCTCTCTGCTACCCAGAAGACAGCAAAGCGACAGCGCGACGAAACCCCCATCCAATACATGCTAAGCTTGGTATCAAGGTCCCAGGGCGCCCTGCCCACCAGTCTGGAATCTGGAGGTCTGGCACCCCCGGTTGCACCCAGGCCGAAACGCGCCCGCCCCAGCCTCTGGGAAGAGGCCACGTTCTTGGACACCGAGGCAATCTGGGAAGGAGAGGTGAGGGGACCAGCGAGGCAAAGGCCAAGCAGCACTGGGAGCCTGATACCAAACCCCCGTAGCCCCGTTTCCACAAGGCCAGGAGTCACCCTGCCAAGGGTCCAATACCTTACTGGTACACTGCCTAACTGTATTGATTAGCTCCTGGATAACCAGGTCGACACATTTCAGACAGGGCTCTTTCAGCTTGACGACCTGCTTTTTCACAATGGCCTCGAATGCCAAGTCCGGGGTGAAGAGCCCGGTCCTAAAACCATCCGTACCCGGGGACAGGGGAGATAAGTCAGAGAGAAACAAAGCACGGTCAGCAATTTCACAGGCACAGGCCGGTTCCCGAGAAAGCCAAGGTCGCGGCAAGTCTGGGGGGGGTCAGACGCTTGCATCCACTACCTGGAATCCCCCGGGGTGATCTGAGGACCCCTTGGCAACAAGAGACTGGAGGCCGGGAGCCACTGATTTTTGCCGGAACAGGGTGGGGACCCAGGAGGCTCATGGGGCACCGGTGGGTTCCTGTAATAGTGACTCAGCTCCCTTCCATTCCCCGCCCCCCAGGGCAAATCTGCAGTGAGTTTTCTTACTTCCTGACCACAGTGACTGGGAGGTTTAACCAATGTTTAACCCAAGAGCAGTGGACAGCCCAAGGGGATACAAGAGATCCACACAGAACTACTCACATACACACTTGAGTGAACTTGGAGACCAGAGGGAGAGACTGACAGCTACTGCAAATCACTCTGGAGCCCTTTCCAGGTCTCACAATCAATCGGGGCACCCAGAGGTTTGGGGGGCACTGACTGGCTGCAGGGTGGCACCATGGAAGTGATGGGAACATGGTGACTCATGAATGGAACTTGCCTGACTCCATGGATGTTCTTAATGGCATAGCTGATCTCCCGTCTTAAGTCCTTCTCATCAAACTCCATCTGAGAACAGACAAACCAAACACATGCAAGGAGCTACCTAGGCACCCCCGACAATAGGTCTCTAGTGGGGGGAGTGTGATCTCCTGTGTCCTGTTTGCATTCACCTGGCAGAATATTTAACTGGTCAAAAATTTTAAAAAATATTAAAACTCAGTTTCAACAAAGATGTTCTGAAATAAACACTCTTGCTCTCTTGGAAGGAAAATCAATTCATATCAACTTTCTTCTGGCTACCACTCAGCAATATAAATCGAGAACCTCTAAAAAACATACCTGCGAGTTCCTGTCATGGTGCAGTGGTTAACGAATCTGACTAGGAACCATGAGGTTGGGGGTTCAGTCCCTGCCCTTGCTCAGTGGGTTAACGATCCGGCGTTGCCGTGAGCTGTGGTGTAGGTTGCAGACACGGCTAGGATCCCACGTTGCTGTGGCTCTGGTGTAGGGTGGCAGCTACAGCTCCGATTAGACCCTTAGCCTGGGAACCTCCATATGCCGAGGGAGCAGCCCAAGAAAAGGCAAAAAGACAAAAAAAAATAAAATAAAAAATAAGTAAAAAATAAAAAACATACCTGAACTGTCACCTGGTAGTTTTAAGTGATCTAAAATTTATCTTGAGGAATTAATCAAGAATTAGCTACATTCCTGTAGCTAAAACCATCCGTAAACACTAAAATGTGCAAACAACCTAAATGCCCAACAATGGAAGACTGGTTAAATACACAATGGGATATCCATAAAATAAGACAGTGTTTTGCCACTGACAACACATGAAATGCATATACTACAAATCAAAGAAAAAAAGTGTCCAAAGACACATAATTTTTTTTTTAAATATATATGCACATATTAATATGGATGACTTTATGTGCTATGTTTGTGGATGCAGGGAGGTTTTTTGCCTGAATTTGCACAGAAATAATTCTCAAAGGACATATTTAGGTGCTGCTAAGAGGCACTGCCTGTGGCTACTAGGATTACGGAGGTTTTTCTCCTTTTAGCTTTTTTTCTCCTATTGAAAAGAACTTTACTGATTTTTACAAAAGTGTTATCTGCTCAATGGAAAAAGTGTAAAACTTCTGGCGGTTTAAAAAATTTTCCCATCCCAGCCCCCAGAGCTGACATTGTTGTGAATATCCTTGTAGCTCTGTCATCTAGACACATGTGTACAACTTCATACAAAGGATGTTATAAATATCTGTATATTCTGTTGCACATGCTGGCCCCATAATCTGCTTTTTCCCCTTCAACTATATGCAGGGGACATTTTCTATGTATTCTGCAAAGAAGAGGTACTGGTTTCTGTTAGAGGGAAAGAAGAACTTTTCATATAGCTCTGCTGGGAATCTCTAACCTGCTGGCTCAGGTAAGGAGGCCTGGGCGGATGGGATGGATACCTTCCCCAGGCTGCCCTCTACCCTCAGCAGGCTCAGGCCTGGAGGCAGGAACTTGAGACCTGGGAGGAAGCCAGGCTCAAGGCCCTAGCAGGAAGGTGCCTGACCAGAGATGAGCGGGCTGGGCCCTGGCAGCACTACCTTCACCAGCTCAAAGGGAAACCGCTCATGGAAGATGCGATTGATTCGGGCGCCCCCGGAGAGCTCTAGCGTGTCCACTTGGTCTCCAGAACCCTCGATCCTCTTCTCAAAGTCCACCCCAAATTGCTGGACCATCCTATGAGGAAAAGGAAAACCCAAACATCAAGGTGGAGCTCCGGAATGATGTCCTGAGTCAAGCCACAACTTATTTTCCTCTTTTTCTTTTCCCTCCCTCCCTCTCTTCCTTTCTTCTTGCCACAATCTTGGCATGTGGAAGTTCCCTGGCCAGGAATTGAACCCATACCACAGTTGCAGCCTGTGCCATCACAGCTGCAATGCCAGATCCTTAACCTGCTGCGCCATATAGGAACTTTCTAGTTTCCTCTTTTCATTAAAAAAATTTTTTTTCAGAGTTCAGCAGTAATGAATGCAACTAGTATCCATGAGGACTTGGGTTCGATCCCTGGGGACTCGTTCAGTGGGTTAAGGATCCTGTGCTGCTGTGAGCTATGGTGTAGGTTGCAGATGAGGCTCGGATCCCAAGTTGCTGTGGCTGTGGTGTGGGCTGTAGTTCTGATTCAACCCCTAGCCTGGAAACTTCCATATGCCGCAGGTGTGGCCCTTAAAAAAAAAAAGACAAGACCAAAAAAAATTTTCTTTTTACAGCCACATTTGCAGCATATGGAAGTTGCAAGATAGAACTGGGGGAGAGTCTGAAGCCATTGCTATCATTCTCTTCTAAGACAAGAGCCTGAAGATGGGCACCCGAGTGCAGAGCAAAGGGGGGAAGTTTTCACAGCCAACCCTTTGTACCCATGAAGGCAGTCACTTTTAGTATTATTATTTTTTGGCTGTGCCCTCAGCATGTGGCAGTTTCTGGATCAGGGACTGAACCCGTGCCATAGCAGCAACACAAGCCGCTGCTGGGACAAGGCCAGATCCTTACCCCCCCCCCACGCCCCCCCCCATGCCACACCAGAGAACTCCAGAGCAGTCATTTTTACAATAAAGGTCAAAGAGGAGGTCATGTAACAAGATGTTCAAAGGGTCACCCGTTGAGGGAGGAGGAAGAATCAAAGGGCCCCACTGGCCACTGGCCTGTGTGGCCTGCAGCCTGAAGGAGGATCTGGGACCACAGCTAAGACGCAAAAGGAGGAATACCAGCCCTCACTGAGGAGCTGCCAATGAGAGCAGGGCACTACCACTGTGTGATGTCAAAACCACCCAGGCAGGGCGGTGGGGCACTGGTGAAAGATGACACAAGGTGGTAAGCCCTGGCAGGTGGCACTGCTCATGGAGGGCATCTCCTGCCAAGGGCTGCATTTTCACAAGGGTCCCTAATGGCCGCATGATATCAGAGCAGCTGCCATCATGCGAGGGGTGAGGAAAGCAAGGCTCAGAGGGGTGTGGTCACCTGCCTGAGGTCGCCCAGCAGGCCCAGGTTTAGCCCCAGGCCATGGCCTCTGCAGCACAGGCTAGCAAGTGGCTAGCGCTGGCTCTGCTGAAAGCTGTGTAGAACATGGCTGAAGTTGTCTGATGGGAAAGGCATTCTCACCCTGGATCCTGCCACTGTGCTTTGCCACATGGCAGAGAGGGTGGGGGGATGTCAGGGCTGTGATGGCCAAAGACAACGGCATCTCTCTGACACCACCTGCCATCTGAGCTGCCAGGGAAGGTGAGAACCTGGGATCATGGGGCACACCCACTGCTCCACCCCACAGCTGGGTGGCTGCAGGGAGCAGCTTCTTAGGAGTCAGGGTGAGGATTCCAAGAAAGCAAGCAGAAGCAGCTGACACGTGGCTCAGCTCCCTCCCCCACATGTCTGTGTTGCTGCAGCTGCCAGAGGGCGTCTATGAACACCTGAGTCAGGCATCTCCTACGAGTGTTTGCAACCCTTCCATGGTTCCCATCTCACTTAGGGCAAAAACCAAAGTCCTCCTCATGGTCCACAAGGCCCTGCAGACTCTACCCTGTTCCCTCCCTGCTCTCACTTCCTCCCACCCTCACTCACTCTGCTCCAGGCACATGGGCCTTCTCTAACATGCTGGACACAATCCTGCCTCAGGGCCTTTGCACTTGCCAAGCCCCCACCTCCAAGACTCAGCATGGCCCACTTCCTCACCTCTTCAGGTCTTTGCCTGACTCTCATTGTCTCAGGGAGGTTCTCACGGATGACTCTTTTTTTTTTTTTTTTTTGCTTTTTAGGGCCGTGCTTACAGCACATGGAAGTTTCCAGGATAGGGGTTGAATTGGAGCTGAGCTGCTGGCCTACACCACAGCTACAGCAATGCCAGATCTGAGCCATGTCCCACACCACAGCTCACAGCAATGCCAGATCCCTGACCCACTGAGTGAGGCCAGGGATTGAACCTGCATCTTCATGGATACCAGTTGGATCAGTTTCTGCTGTGCCACAGTGGGAGCTCCTGACTGCTCTATTTTAAACAGCATCCTACCCTTGCACTCTCTAGCCCCTTTCCCACTTCAGTATGTGACCGTCTCGCAGACTCTACATGTTTTTACTTATCTTGTTTGATCCTCTCCCCTGAGTACAAGGGGTGACATCAGTGCACAGGACAGGGCCTAACACACAGGCAGCTCTGATCAAGTGTTGAACAAAAAGATGGATGAGTGGGGATGGGTGCCCAGCCTCCATGTGGGAGCCTGTGGCTGGGTGGAGACTCCAGTGCATTAGGCTGGGGGAAGAACATGCACGTACTGCAGCAGAGCTTTGGTCTTGCGAGTGGGATCGTCAGGTCGGAAGTTCTTATACTCCTCCACCTCCTTCTCCAAGGACAGCAGCTGGCTCTGCAGCTTGCTGCGCAAGGCTGGCAGCGACTCCCGGATGTGATTGGTCAGTTGCTGCATGAGAGAGGCCAGAGGTCAGAAAGCAAAGCTGGCAGGATGCCAGGAAGGGGAAGGCCCGCTCTGCCCACCCAGGGCCCATTCCACAGTGCATGCTGCCGCCCCTCCGCCCCAGCCCAGCACAGCCCCCAGTCTCAAGGGACCAACAGAAAGATCCCAGCTGGGGTCACACTTGTGGAAGGGGCAGGAAAAGGCAGCACAGCTCAGTCCGCAGCAGTGAGAGGCTGCAAATAGCCCGTGGGGCTTTGGTAGAGCGGATCAACTGGGCCATCCACACCACAGAATACACACAACTGCTGGCAAGGGCCAGGCAGCGGGACCCCAGGGCTGGCTGGGAACAGCCTCCCACAAGTGGTGCAGAGAAAAAAAGCCAAGGAAGCCAATGCAGGAGCCAGGCCCAGAAGGACTGACTGACGGGCAATGGTGCATCCATATCCTGGAACACTGGGGACATACAGACATGGGGCCCACAGATGACAGCAGAAATAGCTTGCCAAAGAAGGCACAGAATGCACATACGATGTGCTCCTGAAAAGAAAGGGAGAAAGGAAGAACCTATTTTCATCTGCACGAACAGAGTGAAGGATGGTTCCCAAGACAAGGGCAGACTGGAGCTGGCGGGTGGGAGGACCCTTCTACTCTGCAGCCCCCTCTCCTCTGTTGTTCTGCTTTTGAGTCATGTGGGCTTGTTCATTATGCACACACTTTAAAAGGAGGCAGTGGTACAGAAAAGGTTAGGCAATAAGCCTCAAGCTGGGTTATTCGAGTAAAAGCTGGATACAGAGCAGTGGGTAAATACATTACTGTTCAGGTAGGGGAAATGAAGACAGAAAGGAAGAGAAGAAAGGCAGGAGGAAGGGGTGGGCGGGAGGGAGGATGTTGGTACAGACACATTGGCCTCTCGGGTGTCTAGAATCTCTAGAAGGAAGCCCAGGAAGTGGTGACACTGGCCCCCCTCGGGGGAAGGGACCTGTCACGGGATGGGAGGAAGTGGGACAGTCACCATATTTGGACTGTCTGAGCTTTTTTTGTACTGTGATAAGAGAGAGAAGGAAAGAAACAAATAAAAGCCGTATTATCAGCTTAAATCACAAATGAAGAGCAGCGTTTTGTGGCCATCTGTCCTACGATACAAAAGAAATGATACACACTACCCATCCAGCTAGATAAAATATGTGAAGAAGCCTTGCACTCAGTGGCCTGAAGTGCCTGACGGTCACCCCGAAGGCCCTGTGCAACCTGGGGCTCAGCCCAGGGGCGCCCCCCTGTGGGAACTGCAGGTATTTGGGGGCGGGGATCTATACTACATGTCCTGCAGTCCACTCTGGTCCCTCACAGCATCATGGGGCAATACAGCAGACCCACTTAGCTCCTGGCACAGTAGAGGGGCAGGGTCCAGCACTCCAGGAAGCACCAGGATGTGGAGCCAGAACCCTGGCAGAGCCAGCTGGGCTGCTTGCTTGTGGATCTCAGTGGCTCTCAGAGGAGGCCCCAGGCACCTGCAGGGAATTTTACTACCCTTTGTCTTTCTCCATCCCTCTGCCCAGGCAGACTATCCCCACTTCCTTTCCTGGACGGCCCCGCCCATTGGACACTTAGCTCCATCCTTGTCCGCCTGAGCTGCCTTCTTGCTCTGTGCCAGCTCCCTTCCCGGCCCTCATCACTGCCTAACACTTGACCTGGGGACTTGTGCCCAGTCGGTGCACCCAGTTAGAAATATGCCTCCCCCAAGGACAGGGCCTGGCTCCCACACTGCCATTGTGTCCCACTGCAGGCTCTGAGGCCCTGCCCCCACCTGAGATGCCACCACACAGCACGGAGGGGGAATTCCTTGTAACCCTGGACCACCCAGACAGCTCCTAAGGAGCGTTCTGCCTGACACAGTATAGCCACATAATCGCTTTAGCCATTGTACACATGCTAAATGATATTAGAAACAGCAGCTTTTTCTAGACTAGGAACCAGAAAAACTGGCTAAATGGCCCTCCAAAAAGATCCTGGTTAGGACTTCCTCTTGGCTCAGGTTAGGGATCTAACATTGTCCCTGACATTGTCCCTGCTGTGGCTCTGCTTAGAGGTGTGGTGAGGGTTTGATACCTGGCCCGGGACTTCTGCAAGCCATAGGCGCAGCTAAAAAATAAAATAAAAATCAAGGGGCATCCATGACTATGTCATCATTTATGGTAAGAAAGGGAGAAATTTGATTCACAAAATTCCCTTTTGGCCTTTATGGGCAAAATGAAACTCAGGCAATAAATCAACCATAATCTAATAAAAAATTTTAGGAGTTCCCACTGTGGCTAAGCAGAAATGAACCCGACTAGTATCTATGAGGATGTAGGTTCAATCCCTGGCCCCGCTCAGTGAGTAAAGGATCCTGCGTTGCCATGAGCTGTGGTGTAGGTAGCCCGTGCAGCTTGGATCTGGCGTTGCTGTGGCTGTAGTGTAGGCCAGCAGCTGTAGCTCCAATTTGACCCCTAGCCTGGGAACTTCCTTCCATATGCCACAGTGCAGCCCTAAAAAGCAAAATAAAAAAAAAACTTTTTTGAAAAAAGAAACTCAGGCAGTATTAACAGTGGTCCCCTATAGGTGAGAGGTGGAAACAGATATGGATGCTTCACCTTATACTTTTTTGGCTGCACCTTCTACTTGTGGAAGTTCCCTGGCCAGGGACTGAAAGTGCACTGCCGTCTCCACCTGTGCCGCAGCTGCGGCAATGCCAGATCCTTAACCCATTGCTCCACACAGGACTTTCCTTCACTGTATACTTTAAATGATCATGAACACTGTGAATACATTAATTATGAAAAAAGAATAATAAGAAGGCAATGAAATAGCAGAGCTGCCTGCATTTGGTACGTGCTATATTTCATGTAGCCTAGTTGATGAGCACATAGAGATGACAACCCTGGGGCAGGGATGCTGATAACTCCCGACTGATGGACAGGGGAGGGAGGCTCAGCGAGGCTGGGCTGGGCTTTGGACCCAAGAAGGTCAAGCTCCAAAGTCCTCCCGCTTACCTACTGTTTAGTGCCACCCTGCTTTGGTCCAAGTGAGGCAGGCACTCGTAACCCTGGTCATCAAAGTCAGGAGCTATACACATGATGACTAAATAATTACAGTGGAAATTAAAATAATGGTACTAATAACATCGATGGCAATAACATTATTGGCACCAATTCACTGAACAACCACTCTTCACGAGGCCTTGAATCAAACAAATGTTGACTGAATCAATTTTGCTAAAATTTGTGCTGCATTAGACCAAGAACAGAGCCATTGTGGATGGCAGCTGTGGTACAGTGCACAGCCTGAGCAAGTGCACAAAACCCTCTCTGTACCTGATTCAGAGTCTTCTGCAGGTGTGGGGTGCCCATGCGGTCAGCCATGTGCCGGTAGGCGGGGTGGGAGAGGAAGAATTTCCTCTCAGCCGCCAGAGCTGCACGAATGTCCTTCTTGCCCTCGATGTCCTTCTGGCTGCGGTTCACCACACCAATGTAGCCTGTGGGGAGATGGGGTCAGGGCAGAGTGCCTACTATGGACCAGCCACGGGGCTGGGCAATATGCAGGTGTAGGTGGATTCTGCCCTACCAGTCACTAGCAGACGAGGTGACAAGCCATACGCATTACTCAGAAGCAACACAGAGAACATAAAGGTATAGTCCTGAAAAGCAATGTAAGTGTTTGAAGAAGGGCAATAAAGAGTTCCTGTCCTGGTTCAGCGGTTAAAGAACCGGACTACCATCCATGAGGACAAAGGTTTGATCCCTGGCTTCGATCAGTGGGTTAAGGATCTGGCGTTGCTGTGGCTGTGGCTGTGGCTGGCAGCTACAACCCCAATTCGACCTCTAGGCTGGAACCTCTATAAGCCGCGGGTGTGGCCCTAAAAAGAAAAAAAGAAAAGAAAAAAGAAGGGCAATGAGAGACAGTTAATCTTGCCAGATATTAATGCCTATTACATTTGAAAAGGCTGGGTATATTGGGGCATGTATGTCTAGAGAGATTAATGGAATAGAACAGAATAGAACAGAAAGTCCAAAGCCGCATCCACCCACACTTTTTTTTTTGTCTTTTTGCCTTTTCTAGGGCCGCTCCTGCAGCATATGGAGGTTCCCAGGCTAGGGTTCATATTGGAGCTGCAGCTGCCAGCCTACACCAGAGCCACAGCAACGCTGGATCCAAACCGCATCTGCAACCTACACCACAGCTCACAGTAACGCCTGAGCAAGGGCAGGGATCGAACTCACAACCTCGTGGTTCCTAGTTGGATTCGTTAACCACTGCGCCACGACGGGAACTCCATCACCAACACTTTAAATTCAATGGAGGAAAGCTGGATTACCCAAGGATCACAGTCAGCAAAGAAACAGTCTGGTGTGCACCAAAACGAACTCTCTAGGATTCATAGGCTTACATATAAAACATAAAAATCAAAGTATTTGGAGGAAACATGGGCGTTTTTCAAAATTACTGTGGTCAAAACTTTTGCCCCCCCCCCTTTTTTTTTTGGCCATGCCCATGGCACTTGGAAATTCCTGGGCCATGGACTGAACCCATGCCATAGAAGTGACCCAAGCCACACAAGTGACAATGCCAGATCCTTAACCCTCTGAACCACCAGGGAACTCCCTTTGTGTTAAAATCTTCTAAACAGAATATAAGACACAGTTCATCGTGAGTACTTGAGAAGCAGGACTTGGGAGACAGCTTGCTAATTGACAGTTTTTGGTACCACCTTGAAATTTTTTTAAACACGCAAAACTATTTGTAGGATAAAAACACTAGTTTGAAGAATGGATCTATAATATTTGGACATAAAGAAATTGGAAGAGGACAAGGGAACAGGGACAGGATTAAGAAGCCAGAAGAGCCAGGAGCCCCGAGCACAGGTATATCAATGGGTGTTGTGGGAAACAGAGAACTTAGCCTAGTGGTGGACACATGGTAGGTACTCAATAAACAGATGTGGTTATTGTTATTCATATAACTACAGTTGGGAAAACTATACTCAGTATTTTGTAATAACCTATAACTTGCAGATATATATAAATAATCGTTGTATATATATATATATATATATCTTTATATATCTATATAGATATATATGCATAAGTGTATCACTGTGCTGTATACCTGAAACTAACACAACATTGTAAATCAACTTAACTTCAATTGAAAAAATAATAGTAACAATTGTACTGTGGTTCTGTAAGATGCCAGCACTATGGGAAGCTGGGTGAAAGGTGTATAGGAATGCTGCATACTATCCTTACAACTCTTCTGTAAGTCTAAAATTTTTTCCAAAAAGGAAGATGAGTCTGACCACCACCATAAAGAAAAAACAAGTTGGAAAGGTGGACTGGACATAATAGCAAAAAAGCCTGAAGTGAAAACCACACATATCTGTATCCCATTCTCTTAGTGGGGTTCATTCGATGTCTCTTTGCTAAGGAGGGGAGTGGTGCTGCCATTTATCCTGCCAAGTCTTAGGCAGACCTGACTGATTTTCATCCTCTCTGGGTCTGTCATCATGTCCATTTTATTTTATTTATTTGGCTGCACCTGCAACATACAAAAGTTCCTGGACCAGGGATCAAATCTGTGCCACAGCAGTGACAATGCCAGATCCTTAACCGCTAAGACACCAGGGAACTCCATCATGCCCATTTTACAGATAAGGGAACTGAACCATGCCAAGGAGGGGGCTCCTTACTCAAGGTCACAGAGAGGCTCAGTAGGGGAAGCAAGATTCGAATCCACATCCATAAGAAGCCCAGACTCACTATCACCCATATAACAGTGAGCAGAAGGAAAACAGCAGCTGGTGGGGGCGGTGGGCAGAGACAGTATCTGGCTGGGTTTGTGGTTCTTTTGAAGGTACAAAGTTCTGAGTCTTTTCTAAGTGAAGAAAAAGGATCCAATTGGGAGTTCCGGTCGTGGCACAGTGGAAACAAATACAACTAGGAATCACGAGGTTGCGGGTTCAATCCCTGGCATCACTCTGTGGGTTAAGGATCCAGCATTTCCATGAGCTGTGGTGTAGGTCACAGACACGGCTCAGATCTGGTGTCACTGGGGCTGTGGTGTAGGCCGGCAGCTGCAGCTCTGATTAGACCCCTAGCCAAGGAATGTCCATATGCTGTGGGTGAGGCCCTAAAAAGCAAAAAAAAAAAAAAAAAAAAAAAAGCCGAAGGATGAGGAGGAGGAGCCTTAGGCCATTTTGTCTGGAGCAAGCTTGCAAGGGAGCTGGGAGAGGAAGGGCCACCTTTCTTAGAAACAGACAGGAAGGCAGAGAAGGGAAGACAGGGAGAATTGGAAGTGGGAGGAAGAAGCTGAGGAGGCCAACACACGAAGCTCCTTGGGCGGCAATGCTGAGGCCAGCCTCGTGTCTCTTGGGGTCTAAGCTGGTGGCCCAAGACAAGTGGAGGCAGCAAAAGGTCGAGGTGACTGGTGGAAGGTGTGGGGACAGGTGAGCTGGGCTTCCCTCTCCAGCCTTGACCCTTCCTGCCTAAACCTCTGAGAGATATTTGCTCTTTAGCCCTGGATCCTCCTGGCAGCCAAAGGATTTCTGGCTTTTGCCCCTGACCGTGCTCTGTCCGAATCCAGGGCTACCCCTTTCCACTCAGTGCACCTCAGCAATGCTGGAGGAAGGTGGCAGCCAGGGTCTGAACCTTTTCCCACGCCTCTCCCAGACACCCAGGAGGGAATCAGAGGGCGAGCAGACTCCAGAGGAAAAGACGGGGAAAGGAAAGCAGTCACTGAAGAAACGGCCTAAAAACCAAACAAAAACCTTGATGGATCTTCAACATTGCACCACAGTGAAAATCAGGAAACAACCTAGGTGTCCAACAGGGATTGAGCAATGGCCCACGCACCCCCACATGAGAGACCACACAAGATCTTTTACAGTTGTCTTAAAGAGTATTTGCCTGTCATGGGGACATGGTCTGCTTTGCTCCTACATGAAATGGAAAAGCAGGTGACAAGGCGGTGTGGTGCTGGAGAGTCAGCCTGACAAACCAGCTCTGGCCTTTAAAGACTGTGAATCACTATGTTGTACATCTGAAACTTATATGATATATTTATTTTTATTTTATTATTTTTTCTTTTTTTTTTAGGGCTGCACCTGCAGCATATGGAGGTTCCCAGACCAGGGGTCTAATCGGAGCTGTAGCTGCTGGCCTACGCCAGGGCCATAGCAACGCCAGATCCGAGCCATGTCTACAACCTACACCACAGCTTGCGACAACACCAGATCCTCAACCCACTGAGCGAGGCCAGGGATCAAACCCAAAACCTCATGGTTCCTAGTCAGATTCGTTTCCGCTGCACCACAACAGGAACCCCCTGAAATTTATATAATATTGTACACCAATTATACCTCAAACAAAAAAAAAGGGAGTTCCCACTGTGGCACAACAGGATCAGCAGTGTCTCTGCACCCTAGGATGCAGGTTCAATCCCGGGCCTGGAACAGTGGGTTAAAGGATCTAGCATTGCTGCCGCTGTGGCATAGGTCGAAACTGCAGCTTGGATCTGATCCCTGGCCTGGGAACTCCATATGTCATGGTACAGCCACAAAAGAAAAAAAAAAAGTCCTGTTAAGAAATATGGAACACCCAGATCTACTAGATTACTCTACAGCCTTATTTATAAATACTAGAATTTAAATTATTTTCCTTTTGCAGGATTTATGGTCAAATATTGAAATATGAAAATACTTAGTATTACACAATTTTGTTATGCTACCGGTTTCATCAATAATTGTATATTTTACTTGCCCACATGATAATGCATTACAAAATTAAGAAATAAAATAGAGAAAACAAAAAACAAAAAACCAGGAGTTCCTGCTGTGGTGCAATGGGATCAACGACGTTTTGGGAGTATTGGGAAACAGGTTCGATACCTGCCCGGCACAATGGATTAAGAATCCAGAGTTGCTGCAGCTGTGGCATAGATCTGATCCCTGGCCCGGGAACTCCATATGCTGGAGGGCAGCCAGAAAAAAACAAACAAAACCCACCCAAACAGCAAAAAACCCCACAAAACCAGCTCCACCACATTTCAGTTTTGTGAGCTGGGGCAAGAGGTTTAGCCTCTTTGTGCCCCAGGTTCTTCGTCCATAAAATGGAGATGAGCACAAAGCCACTGCATTAAACTGCATTAAATGGGTTCATCCACACCAATAGCACGGAAGAGTGCATGTTATGCAATAGATAATCAATGTTTGCTGTTATCTCTCTTTCTCTCTCTTTTTTTGGCTACGCCCAAGGCACATGGAAATTCCTGGGCTTGGGACCATACCACAGCAGTGACAACACCAAATCCTTCACCCACTGTGCCACCAGGGAACCCGGCTAGTCTCATTTTTTGAAAATAACAATACTTGGGCTACTCTTGTCAGAATATCTGAAACTAAACTAAACCGAGCTTAATCAGCCTCTGTCTAGATCTAATTACCAGTTGCAACTGCAACTGGCCTGATCCTGAGTGTGCGACACGAACTGGTTTCTTCCACAAATAAGCAGTACAGATCAAGCAGCTGGAGGGGGAGCTGCATGAACAGAAGAGTAGGTATTGATGTGTCAAGTGATAGGATGCCTAGGATTTTCCTCAGAATCCAGGAAGGAGAAGAAAGGACCCTAGGGGTATTTAAGATCAGCCGTGTGCGATTAGCAGGGAGGCTGGGCTGGGGGCTCCTCGCACTTTTCTCTCCACTTGAGAGAAGGTTTGAAAACGTTCCTCATGGAAAGCAAGTATGAACAGTAAGAAAAGGTACAAACCCTCGGGAGCTCTTGGGAAGAAGACCCACTGAGTATTAACTAGGGGGAGATGGGCTGTGAATGATTCCAATTTCCTTTTTCTGGACAGCTGTTTCTTTTTCCGTCTTTTTAGGGCCACACCTGTAGCATATGGAAGTTTCCAGGCTAGGGGTCAAATTGGAGCTATAGCTGCTGGCCTTCTCCAGAGCCGTAGCAACTCAGGATCCGAACAGTCTGTGACCTACACCATAGCTCACAGAAATGCCAGATTCTTAACCCACTGAGCACGGCCAGGGATCGAACCCACATCCTCATGGATACTAATTGGGTTCGTTACTGTTGAGCCACAACAGGAACTATGGGACAGCAGTTTCTGTTCCCCAAATGAGTAGGTGTTCACTGAGTAACTGAAAGTGAACACTGGGAATTCCCTGGTGGCACAGTGGGTTAAAAGAACCGGGGTTGTCCCTGCTGTGGCTCAGGTCGATGCTGTGGTACAGGTTTGATCCCTGGTCTGGGAACTTCCGCCTGCCGTGTAGGCAAGAAAACAAAAAGTGAATGTACACAAATCAGAGGAAAAAGATACCTAGGTTCACTTGCACAGAAAAAAAGGTTTTACAATAGCACAGAAGAGCAGTTACCTCTGGGCTGTGGGGAAATGGGATGGTGAATGTATCTGTGAGCATTTGCCGAGGTTTCTATTGTTCTTTCAACAACAAATAGTTTTCCAATAGCCAGGGTGCCCCAGCATTCCTGCTGCTCAAGCTCACCCATCTTGCCCACCCTGTGGCCCCCAGGCACACCCCCTACCCCCGCACCTCTTCTCAAGGGGAGCAGCTTGTTCTCCAGGACGTCCCTGGCATCAGTGCCTTCGTCCATCAGGTCAAGCTTGGTGATGACGCCAATGGTCCGCAGGCCTGAAAGAGCAGAGGTCAGAGGGCCGTGAGGAATGAGCACAGGCTGGTGACCCCGGGCTACCTGGGGTCCAGTTGGGCTCCCCACTTCCAGGCTGTGCCACCTGGGACAAGCCAGAACATCGCCTGCCTGGATCCTCATGTCAAATGAGGACATTTGACAATGCACTGACCTCAGGGGGTGGTCCATAAGGATAAACCTGGCACTTGGCAAAAGTTCAATCAATCAATGCTGGCCACTGTCACTGTTGTTGGCACAACTAGGGACGGCATCTGGTTCAGGTATCATCAGGGGCGACCTGACTAAACACGAACCCCGGCTCAGAGTCTCCATGCTGTACTGTGCTGAGTGGCGGGCAGAGTGCCAATGGAACATGGGGACCCAAGACGACTGTTTCTCGGGATACCTCTCATGTCACTGGCCAAACTTCCGCTCTGGAAACTACCCCGTGGAATTCCTCTTCGTCCCAAGCTGCCCAGAATCAAGGGGAGCCTGAGGATCAACTGTCCTTGCTGATGCCCAAGGGCTCCCCTGTGCTAGTTGCAGGCATACACATGTATCTGTGTGTGACATACACACAGAGGACAGAGAGACCCAGGAGATCCCCAGTGGGTGCTTAGATGGGCGTCGATGGGGAGATGGCCATGCCCTCCCTGGAGCCTGCGCCTGCTCACATTCTGCTGTGAGAGGGCATCACCTTTCTGGAGGGCAAAGGAGCCATGGCTGTGAACACAGATGCCTCAGGCTGGGGCAGGAGAGGGGAGAGGCAGCCCAAGGTAGAAGGATGTGACCGGGGAGTGGCTCTGGGGCATCGACTCTGCTGGAAATGGCCAACCTCACTAGAGCACTGTTCCTGAAAGGTCAGAAACAACCCTAATGTTCAAGAACAAAGAAAAGGCAGCAGTGGGTGGCCAGGTGGATGGCTACGGGTGTATGTCCCTATGGTAAAAGGCAAGCACATCCACAGTACAGAAAAAGAGGAACCATCACCCCATTTCTACAAATGTTGAGTTTATGTGGAAGAACAAAGTCTAAAAGAAAATTTGCCAAGAATGGCCACCAGTATCTGCAGGGGGAGAGGTGCTGTCACATTTTACGTTTTCGTATTTTACAATAGTGACATCTGGGAGTAATAATGATGAATATTTTCGAAGTTAGAATGATACTTTTTTCGGAAGAATGCCAGCATCCAGTTAACAAACGGTGCTTGACTGTATGCACCCCCAATTACTCACCGCCTGATCTAGCCTCTATGGAGTCTTTGTCACAGGCACATTCCATTTCCTGGGACAAAACAGGGTGGGGGGACAGGAAGGTTGAGGGGGCTGTGGGCAGGGGTGGCCCCTCTCAGGAAAGCGCACCTAGAAGACCTTGGGAAGGAGACGGCAGAGCCCTGAACTCTTGAGGGGCTTGCAGTCCAGGGCCGGAAAGGAGCCACCTTTGCCAACTGCCCCCCAGGCCTGCAAAGTGGGGAGTGTGAGCCACAGAGCCCGTCTCCCCCAACTCCTTCCAAAACACTATGGGATCCAGGCAGCTGGAAGACAATTTGGGAAATGTATTGCAGTGTGTGTCATCCTCTGCTAAACCCCCACCACTTTCAGAACACACCCAGCTTCCCACTGCAGCCCCCATGGCCTGCTTGACCAGCAGTGGCCACTCCAGGCCCTCACCTCCTCTGCCCTCCCTTTGCTCACTCTGGTCTGGCACACTGGCCTCCCTGTTGTGCCCTGGGCACCTCCTTATTTTGAATATATTCCTTGACTGCACCCCACAGCATGCGGACGTTTCCAGGCCAGGGATCGAACTGGCACCACAGTGGATGACCCAAGGCACTGCAGTGACTGCACCAGATCCTTAAACCCCTGTGTCACAAAAGAGCTCCTCCTGGGCATCTGTTGAGCATCCACTGCCCATTTTCCCGGATTTTGCCTCTTTTCATCATCTGGTCTTGTCTAAAACCTCATATCCTCAGAGGCTGGTGACAGCCCCCCTTCCATTCCAGCATCTCTCAAAGGGCTCCATTTCCCTCTAGTGCTTACCACTACCTGGAGAGGCTTATTTCCTTGTTGGATTCTGTCTCACCATGGAATAGCAGCTCACTGGTGGCAGGGCCCTTCCATCAATTTTGTCCCCTATGGGGTTCCCAAGGCTGAAACAAAGCCTGGCCTGCAGCAGGGGCTTAACTGACATTTCCTGAATGAATGACCACTGGCCAAGTTTGACCCAGAACCCCCTGGGACATAGATGCCACAGTCTGCACTCCTTCCGACTGCCCCAACTTATTTCGTGAACTCGTCATCCTCTCTCCCTCATGGCCTGGCCCCTGAGCAGTTACTGAGAGCTCACCTGCCCTCTCAGCAGCTCCACAAGTTAGGACTCCTGTTCCTGTTTCCACAGAAGGGACCCAGCCTCAGGGGGGATAAGTAACTTCTAGAGGATCTGGACTCATATCTATATCCAGGGAAGGCCGTGCCCTTCCCCACCCAACCCCCCAGACTAGCTTTCTGCCCAAGCGAAGCAGAGATCACCGCGTCTGAGGAAGAATGCCAACTGTCACACGATGGATGGCCTCCCGGGGGATGCCCCCCAACTCCTGAACTGTTGGCCCTCCTGAGAAATGCTATGTCCCAGGCCTTTTCCTGAGGAGGTCATGTGCCAAAGAGACCACCTGTGATGAGGAATCAAGAGTACAAGGCAAGTCACAGTGCTCTCAGGGGCTGGGAAGGGGGAGCTCCTGCTATGGGGCCCCGTGGGTACCTTGAGGATCGACCTCCTTGGCCAGCTTGAGGGCGTCCGAGTTGGCCAGGTCCATGTTGGCGGGGGTGACGGCAAGGATGAGGCTGCTCTCCCGGCTGATGAACTGCAGGATCATGTCCTTGATCTGGTACTCGATGTCTGGGGGCTGGTCCCCCACGGGCACCTTGGTGATGCCCGGCAGGTCGATGAGGGTCAGGTTCAACACTGGGAGGGAAACCAGAGTGCAAGGCCATTAGAGCTGGGGGAGGGGAGGCACGCACAGCTCTGAAGGACCTGGCTGCTTCCCCAAGTGCTGGGGGTCAGGCCTCAGGATTTCTCTGGCTGCTCCAATGGGATACCATCTTTTGACCCAATAACTCTCTTCAAGGACCTCATCCTGTAGATGCCCTCTCTGTGAGTACAGGGATTTCAGGGATACAGCTGCTTTTTTAATGAAGTGACTCTATATTTCTTTTTGTATTGACGTATGGGTGACATTAGGTAAGTTACAAATGTACAATATAGTGATTCACCATTTTTAAAGATTATATTCCATTTCTACTTATTATCAGTGATAAGGTGTTGTTTTTTTGTTTTTTGTTTTTTTGTTTTGCTTTTTAGGGCTGCACCTGCAGCACATAGAGGTTCCCAGGCTAGGGGTCTAATTGGAGCTACAGCTGCTGGCCTATGCCACAGTCACAGCAATGCTGGATGTGAGCCGCGTCTGCGACCCACATCACAGCTCACGGCAACGCCGCATCCTTAACCCACTGAGTGAGGCCAGGGATTGAACCCGAAACCTCATGGTTCCTAGTCAGATTCGTTTCCACTGCACCACAAAGGGAACTCCGTAAGGTTTTAAATTTAGACATTTGTATCTATAGATTGGAATTTCTCTCCATGGCTACATAAATTTCATCTATCAATTTAGCCAATACCAAGGAACAATTAAAAACAAAAGATCAGGACTTCCTGCTGTGGTGCAGTGCATTAATGATCCGTGTGCAAGGGGCAGCTGCAGCTTGGATTCGATCCCTAGCCTGGGAACATCCATATGCCATGGATGTAGCCAAAAAAGAAAACAAAGAAAAAGGAAAAAAAAAAACCCACACTCTGATAATAACCTATTTGGGAAAGAATCTGAAAAAAGAATGGCTATAGGTATGTGTATACCTGAATCACTCAGCCATATACCTTTAACTTGTACAACATTGTAAGTCAACTATAATGCAATTAAATTTTTTAAAAATGGGGAACTATATCTAATCGCTTGGGTTAGACCATGATGGCAGATAGTATGAGAAAAGGAATGTATATACATGTATGACTGGGTTACTATTCTATACAGCAGAAATTGAAACAACACTGCAAATCAACCACACTTTAATAAAAAATATACATTAAAAAAAAAACCAGGGAGTTGCCATCATAACTCAGTAGTTAATGAATGCAACTAGTATCCATGAAGACATGGGTTCGATTCCTGGCCTCGCTCAGTGGGTTAAGGATCTGGCGTTGCCGTTAACCGTGGTATAGGCCGCAGATGAGACTCCGATCCCGTGTTGCTGTGGCTGTGGTGTAGGCCAGCAGCCACAGCTTCAATCTGACCCCTAACCTGGGAATATCCATATGCCGCTGAGATGTACTCATACAAAAAAAAAGGCATCAATGATTATATTATGCTATGATTTGAGTAAAAGAGATGAAACACACATACGTGATACACACGTATGTATTCATAACTACCTATATGTATCATTTGAAGAACATGAGATATAATAATTATAATTTGGGGGGCCAGGAGGTTTTTGCTAGATATTTCCTTTTATAACTTCTGAATATGAGCAACATAGACATCATTTATTCAAAAATAAATAAATTTAGGAAGTTCCCGTTACGGCGCACAGGAAATGAATCCAACTAGTATCCATGAGCATGTGGGTTCGATCCCTGGCCTCGCTCAGTGGGTCGGCAATCCGGCATTGCTATGAGCTGTAGTGTAGGTCTCAGATGAGGTTCAGCTCTCCCACTGCTGTTGCTGTGGCCTTGGCCGGCAGCTGTAGCTCTGATTCAACCCCTAACCTGGGAACTTCCATATGCCGCGGGTGCGGCTCTAAAAAGCAAAGAAATAAAAATAAATAAACAAATTTAAAAACTCATCACAAAGAACCCATACTGAGGTGTTAAGGGTCGGCTGGAATATTCACCAAATACCATCTAAGTTGGCAATCCATGCTGCTGGGCCATATACATTTATACAGCTTGTTCTGTTTAAATGACGCAGTTTTAAAATCAGGACTTTTCTGGCTTTCTGGCTCCTCTCCAGGAACCAAAAGACTGGCTGCCTTGGGCTGGTATCACTGTGTGGCCACCATTCGTCTGGAACCAGAGCCACGGCTGTGCCTTTAAAATGAACATATAGCCGCAATTCGCCCCACTCCCGACAGTCTCCCTGGCATGCTGTTTTTCTTAGAGCTGAGATTGATTTCTTGGTACCATGTTCATATCAGACGGAAGCGGGAGGACAAAGATCAGAGGGCTATGTGCATGTGAAGAAGAATATGGAAGGGGCATATTTTTTGTGAGAGCCCGACCCGACCCAGCTTTCCCCTGCCCCGTACGTGAGGGGTACCTTGCTACCTACCGTGTGGTGAGTAGACCCGCAAGTTGATGGGCACTGGGGAGATGCCTTTATTGGTCCCCGTGACCCTGTCGGTCTCTGCTTCGATCTCCTGTCGGACTTCTTCAAAGTCTGTAAACTTTTTGGACTTGCAGTGTAAAAACTCAGCATATTCTGCAAAGGGAGGAAAGATGCTCAAAATGAGAAAGAGAAGGGCTCTTGCTGTGGGTGGGGAGCAGATGGTCTTCTGGGACAGGTGCCTTGTCAAGCAGAGGAAGTTTAATCAGTCACAGGTGCTCTAGGAATTTGGGGAGCAATGGATTCATCCTCTTGACAAGTATTTGAGGGGAGCTAACCCACTGATCCAGTCCCCTTCTAGACCTGGGGGATTCCACAAGGTATAAAACTGGCAAAATTCTGACTCTGTGAAATGGACACCCTTACAAAGCATTTGTACAGGTCATGACATATTATGAGTTTTAAAAAAAAAACAACCCAAAACCCATGGAGTTTATGGCACAGAGAGTTAAGTATCCAGCACAATCACTGCTATGGTGTGGGTTTGACCCCTGGCCTAGGAACTTTCACATGCCTTGGGCAAGACAATCAAAATAAAACAAACCCAAACCAAAAAGCAATAATCAACAGGTGTGTGACCAGCCCCCCTCCCCTTTTTTGATGAACAGGATACAGAGGCAAATATCAGCATGCATCACTACACCATCAGCGTGCGGTGATGTGTTTTTTTTTTTTTTGTCTTTTTGCTATTTCTTTGGGCCACTCCCTCAGCATATGGAGGTTCCCAGGCTAGGGGTCTAATTGGAGCTGTAGCCACTGGCCTACGCCAGAGCCACAGCAACATGGGATCCGAGCCGCATCTGCAACCTACACCACAGCTCACGGCAACGCCAGATCATTAACCCACTGAGCAAGGGCAGGGACCGAACCCGCAACCTCATGGTTCCTAGTCGGATTCGTTAACCACTGTGCCACGACTGGAACTCCGGTGATGTACTACTGATAAAGATTCTGCTTTGGTGTTTTGTTTTGATTTTGGCTGCACCCGAGGCATGTGGAAGTTCTCAGGCCAGGGACTGAAGCCGTGCTGCAGCAGTTACCCAAGCCACAGCAGTGACAACACCAAATCCGTAACCACTAGGCCACCAGGGAACTGCCTGCTTTTCTGTTGTACGTGAAATCTTCCTGGGTGGTAATATATAATCTCCCTCCCTGTGGATCACAATCAAAAGAGGCACAAGTCACTGCCCTAGTGGGCCTGTGAGTTGCCAGCGCCCTCTAGCCCAGTGAGATCCCTGGCACTTGTCTATGGGACTCCTTATCCTCCTTCCACAAGGCACCTGCACGGGATGGGGAACAGGCACCACTGCTGGCCTCACCAAAGTCCATCTTGCTGTCCCTCTCCCTGTCCTGGCTATTCATGGGGCGGCCCACATACATGTGAACGCCTAAGGAGAAATGCTTTCTGGCCTCTTGTAGCCCGGGGTGACTCGAAGCCACTGTTATTGACACTGAGATCAAAGGAAATAAGAAACTAATGATTATGCTGGTCTTGTCATTAAGCTTGAGAAATCCAAAGCACAGATATGGATAAAGCAGGAAGAAAAAAATGCTCATCATGGGAGGTAGGTGCTGAGTCTATAGATGTACACTGTATAATTCCTCGACTTTTCTTTTCTTTTTTCTGGCTTTTTGTCTTTTTTAGGGCTGCACCCACAGCACATGGAGGTTTACAGGGTAGGGGTCTAATTGGAGTTGTTGATGCCAGCCTACGCCAGAGCCACAGCAACGAGGGACCCGAGTCCTGTCTGTGAACTACACCACAGCTCACGGCAATGCTGGATCCTTAACCCACTGAGCAAGGCCAGGGGTGGAACCCACAAACTCATGATTCCTAATCCGATTTGTTTCCACTGCGCTACAACGGGAACTCCTCAACTTTTTCACATACCCGAATTTTCATAGTAAACGTTGGGGAGAGGGGACCTTCTAGACCCAGAGCTCATGGCTCTTGTAGCGATCCTAAAAAAAGGGAAGTAAGTCTTGCTGGCAAACAGCCTAAAGAACTGGTCCAGGAGTTCCTGTCATGGTGCAGCGGAAATAAATCTGACTAGGAACCATGAGGTTGCAGGTCTGTTCCCTGGCATCGCTCAGTGGCTAAGGATCTGGTATTGCCATGAGCTGTGGTGTAAGTCACAGATGAAGCCCAGATCCTGCAATGCTGTGACTGTGGTGTAGGCCGGCAGCTGTAGCTCCAATTAGACCCCTAGCTTGGGAACCTCCATATGCTACAGGTCTGGCCCTAAAAAGCAAAAAAAAAAAGAGAACTGGTCCATGGCGCAGATGCAGAGATGTCCACTGAGGTGCTACTTCTAAGTGTAAAAAAGCTGGAAATAGCCTTGATGCCCAGCAGGAGGAGACCTGGCTACATAAATCACAGCACAGACATACCATCAGCTGCCTCAGAAGAAAAGATAGAGAAAGAGCCCTTGGATAGAGAAAGGCCAGGCCAGGCTAGAATCTCTATCCAGGGGTATTAACACAGCAGAAAGAAATGAATGCTAGGAGGTTTGCCATCCCACCACTATAACCTACCAAACTAAGACCAACATTCAGCCCTTGCTCCCTCTGGCCAAGCCCTGCATGTGGTCCCATTTGTGCCTCCTGAGTCAGCACCTTAGTAGGTAGGCATCTCCAGAATGCCCACATCACAGATGAGGAAACTGAGGTCAGAGAGGTGAAGCGACCTGGCTCGAGTTCAGTGGTGGAGCTGGGATTTGGAGTCCGGATAATTGGTCTCCAGGTAGTGGCTCTCAAGTTACATGGCCTTTGTGAGGCCATGGGCAGGCTCTTCACCTCTCTGACCTCTGCTGAAGGGGTCAGGGGGACTCTGTGGGCTCAGATCACTGAGGATCTTGTCCAACATGGGCACTGGCCACTCAGGAGCAGAACAATGAGGATACTGCCTGGAGGATGCAGATCAACCACTCCACCCCCATCAGCTGACCTAGTTCCTAAGGACAGTCACCCTGCTCCAACCCTCCAAAAGGACAAGAGGAAATACCCGGCTGCTCTTCCTGCAGCAGACACCAAAAATGGAACACTCCTCCAACCCCCACAGCAAACCTCAGTTCTCTTCCGGCTCAAGGCCCTGGGCTCGGCCTGTGCAAGATACCATCCCCCTTCCAGGAGTGCTGGGGAATGTAGAATGGGAAACGGGCTGGGGACCAGGACACAGGCCGGTCCTCTGCAAATCTCTGCCCTGCCAGGTCTGGTGCCTGGAAGGCCTGGCCCCATCTCCTCCTCCTCCAGGGCCAGACTACCTATTGCCTCTTCCAGGGAGCCTTCCGTGACTTCACACCATCCAGCATCTTGGGCCTCCTCTCCTGTCAGAGCCAAGTTACCCTGGACTGTGTTTAAGGAACCAGGACCTGGCAGATGCGGCCTCCCAGAGCCCAGTGTGTGCTGGCAGCCTTCCCTTCTGCCAACCCCTTTGTGTGAGGGATACAGAGGAGACAGTGCTAGAAAGCCACAACTTCTTCCCCAGAATGTTGGGGGATAGCAGAACAACACCCTCTGTGTTCAGCAGAAGGTCCAGAAGCCAGCCAGGCCCATCCCTCATAGCCTACATTCTTTTTTTGGCCTGCACTTGCAGCATGTAGAAGTTCTCAGGCCAGGGCTCGAACCTGTGCCATGGCAACAAACCAAGCAAGCCACTGCTGTGATGACCCTGGATCCTTAACCCGCTGTACCACAAATGAACCCCCAGCCTGCCTTCTCTACTGGGCTGCTCATCATTTTAGAACCATGTGCTAAATTCCCAGGTCATGCCAAGGTGAGAGAGATTCTGCCAACATGGCTTCCACGACCCTCTTAAAGCCAGACCTCGGTCTCCCCTCCTTGAAACCCTCCACAGCTCCCACCTCACCCCAGTCAAAGCCAAAGTCTTCACTACATGCCGCAGGGCCCTACAGAATTTCCTTTCCCCACAACTCTGACCTCAACTCACTCCTTCCAGCCACACCGGCTTCCTGGGTTTCTTGCACCCCAAGCCCCCGACTCCTGCTTCAGGGCCTTTGCACTGGCTCTTCTCTGCCTAGCACACACCCTCATGGGCCCCTCCCTCTCCTCCTTCAGGTTTCTACTGGAGCAGTACCTTCTCCTTCTCTATGAGGTCTGCCCTGACCCCCAGGTGAGATGACAAACCTCCTCAGTCTCTTTCCTGCTTCCAATCCTTAGGGTCCTCCGAGTGCTCATCACCTTCTAACATGGTTTACCTTGTCAGCCTGTGTAGCTTCTCTGATCCCCATTAAAGGTCCACCCATGGGGCAGGAATCTGCATCTGTGTTGTTCTGTGTCCCAGGGACACAGTACTCTGCACACCCAGGAGGGGCTCTGTAACAATGTATGCGATGGAAATGACTCTGCTGGAAAAGCAAAAGGCCCTGCTTCAGATTCTGTGAGGTGATCTAGCACCCCCACCCTACCCCTGCCCCCAAGCTGGATATACAGGAGGCAGGACAGGGTCAGGGTCAGGCGGGGCCATCTGCTGTATTCCCTGCCCTCTCTCCTTTCCAAAGCACCTCTCGATGACACAGACCCAGAACAGAGCTGAGCTCCTGGTCTGATGGGGAGGATGGACATGGCACAAGCATGTCACAGCACGTGCCAGAGTAGCTCAGAAAAGAGACCCAACATACCAGAAACTTGGGGTGGGGTGGGGGTGGGAGCTCGTGGAGGGGTGGCTTGCCCAACTCAGCCGCAACTTACCCCAAGATCATGGAGGTGGGCAAGGGTACAGGTGGACCCATGCCAGCACAATCTCTTGTCAAGTGGCAACCTTTTCCCATGCCCTGAAGATGCTCTCTGGACTCAGGCGGGGCGGGGGGATCCCCACTGGCCAGGCTCTCCCTCTGTGCCTGTTTCCCCATCAGGAAAATGAAAATATGAGAAATGGGCAGAGCGTCCAGCCTGGGGCTCTACAACCCTGAAAATGCTCAAATGTGGGAGATGATTTTTTAACGACCCACTGTCTCTTTAAGTCAGAGGACTTGAGGCTGAGCCTGCAGCACCTGGAGAGCGCTCTCTCAGCTGGTCCCTAGCAGCCCAGGCTAAGCGACTACAGACTCTGCCTGTCCTGAGACTGCCTTGTCCCCAGAGCAGCTGTAGCGTCTTCAAACCTTCCCTTCCTCAGATAACAGAGCCAGTCCCTCCAGTTCCCAGCTCCTGGCATAGCATTTTGACGGCCGCAAGGGCACACTACCACAGCCCTGATGTGGGCTTTCATGGGAGGAGGGCCAGCTATGTGTGATCAGGCCCCAGGGCTCCAAGGGACCAGCACAGCAAGAAACAAGGAGTAAAGTGGGCCCCTGGCCAGGAGTCACACTGCCAAATGTGCCTCAGTTTCCCCACAATGAAACAGGACAGCACAGAACCCAGTGCTGCTGGGGTGGTATGAAGAAACAACCAAATTCCACAGTGTGGGGCCCAAAGAGAATGCATCCCACCTGCGTCCTGTGGTGCCAGCGAATGCACCTGTCATTTTTTTCTAGAAGGAGGTTCTGCCCTCAGCCCAGCACTTGTTCCCCGCCTCCTTCAGGTCTAGGCTCTAAACGACCCTGCTCAGGGAGGCCCACCCTAACCACCTCGGCTCCGGCAACCACCACCCCACCCTTCATGGAGCTCCTCAAGCTGACACACCACATGCCTGTGTGGCTCCTGCTGAAGCCAAAGTTGCAAGAAAGGGTCTGCGAAAGACTTGGTTTGGGCCTCTGCTCTTCCCAGGACTCCCACGTGGGTCCCCAGTATGCTCAATAGCCAATCCCCCACTTTGGGCATCCCCCAAGCATGCCCTTCGAGAAGGGAGATGACAAGCACATGCTGCCACCTTCTGGGGTCAGGCCCCCCTTCCCCAAGGGCAAGGAAGCAGCCCCACAACAGAGGCCACGGTTCCTCAGCCTGGCTTCCTTTAAGGTTTTCCTGGGACAACCTGCCTTCAGCCCACCCCCTCAGGCCTGGAGAAGGCAAGTGAGGCACCATCACATGACTTGGGAGGTAACAGAAAGAAGAGCTGGGAGAATGGTGAGCTCACAGAAGGCATGGAAGCTCCAAGGCCCTTCGTCATACATTGCCCTCAGCATCTCTTCCATCTGGCTCTTCTTGAGTTATATCCTTTTAATAAACTGGGAATATAGTGAGTAAAATGTTTCTGACTTCTGTGGATCACTCTATAAACTTGATCAAACCCAAGGAGGGGCTCATTGGAACTTCCAATCTACAGTTGGTCGGAGAGAAGCACAGTTAACAAGGAGTTCCCTGGTGGCTCAGTGGGTTAAGGACTGGACGTTGTCATGGCTGTGGCACAGATTTGGTCCTTGGCCCCTTGCCAGGGAACTTCTGCATGCTGGGCACAGCCAGGGAGGGGGGGAAAAAAAAGCACAGGTAACAGCCTGGGCCTGTGATTGGCAACCAAAGCAGGGGTAGAGTTACAGTCTGGTGGGACCAAGCCATTAACCTGTGGGATCTGATGCTGCCTCCAGATCCCACAGAACTGAGGGAACTGGAGGACACCCAATCAATATCCATTGAGAACTGGAGAACTGCTTGGTGACATGGGAAAAAACATACACCGGAGAAGGTGACAGCCCCAGGCTGCCATCCTGGCCAGCCCTGAGCTGATCCTCTCCAGCACTGGACTTGGTTTCCTCAGGGCCACGCCCACCCACTGCAGGGTTTATAGGCTTGATAGAAAGGGCCCTGCCAGGGCCAGGCTGGCCGGGGAGAGGTCCTGCACACACAGCCATGGATAATCTCCCACAGGAGAGAGGGGGCACAGCAGCCACTCTGAGAGCCAGACACCAGCCTATGCTGATGGAGCATCTCCTGGGGGCCAGACCCTGTGCTGGGCACAGGGGACGGCGGTGGACAAAGCAGGTCAGCGGCTCTGCTCTGGTGGCCCTGATGCTGAGGCAGCGGAAGAGACCATCAGGAAAATACGGGTTGAAACGGCACAACACTGTAAATCAACTATACTTTATCTTCTGCTATTTTTTTTTTTTTTAAAGGGCCGCACTTGAGGCATATGGAGGTTCCCAGGCTAGGGGTCTAATCGGAGCTATAGCTGCTAGCCTACACCACAGTCACAGCCATGTTGGATCCCTGCTGCATCTGGTACCTACACTACAGCTCACGGCAACGCCAGGTCCCCAACCCACTTAGCGAGGCTAGGGATCGAACATGCATCCTCATAGATACTGGTCAGATTTGTTTCTGCTGCGCCGCAATGGGAACGCATAATCAACTATACTTTTAATAGAAAACAATTTTTAAAAAGAAAATACACGGACAGGATGATGCCTCCTAGCATACACTGCAAAAGAACTAAGGCAGCAGTGACGGGTGGGGGTTGGGGGAGGAGGACAGGGCAGGGTGTTCCAGCAGGAAGCACAGTGAGGGTGAAGGTGAGGAGGTAGGAACAATGGAACAGGTCTTGAGCGTGAAGAGAGAGATTGTGGCTGCACCTGGGCCCTAAGAGGAGGTCCCAGAGGCCAAAAGGCCCCTTGTGGAGTGGGGGAGGGCCTCCTGAAGCCTCAAGACAGAAGCCAAGGGTAAAGCCCTGACATCACCTCTCTGGCTCCTGGGAGCACTGGCCAAGGTCAAGGCTGGGAAGGCGGGCTCAGATGGCTCTGGTCATCCACATTCCACACAAGAACAGTTCCCAGGAGTTCCTGTTGTGGCTAAGCAGTAATGAACCCGACTAGTATCCAGAAGATGCGGGTTTAATCCCTGGCCTCACTCAGTGGGTTAAGGATCTGGTGTTGCTGTGAGCTGTAGTGTAGGTCACAGACACAGCTGGGATACAGCGTGGCTGTGGCTGTGGGTGTGGCTATGGTGTAGGCCTGAAGCTACAGCTCCAATTTGACCCCTAGCCTGGGAACTTCCATATGCCATGGATGAGGCCCTAAAAAAGACAAAAAAAAAAAAAAAACAGTCTCCAGGATTTATAAGGCCCAGGTGTGGTTCCCAAGGCAGAGCAGAGTTCACCCATGAGCCAAACTTCCTGGTAGCTTTGGTCTGAGGTAATTTTTAAACTAAGCTGATTAAAAGCAATGGTTCACTAAGCCCAGTCTGGACAAGGATAAACCAGGCACCACTGGGTGTTGCAGGAGTCAGAGAATTATGACCATACAGTACCAGGGGCTCCAGACCCCACAGGGGGCGACATGGGGTGGATAGAGCCACGAGGGAGACACCATTATCACCCCTCTTCTACAGACAAGTCAGCTGAGGCAGAGAGAGGGAAGCTACTTGCTCAAGGCCCCAGTTAGGAAGGGGTGGCATCCTGGCCCTGAAATCCTGTTCCTGACAGCCAGCTAAACAAAACTCCTATCTCTAGGAGCACTGCAACCCTGTGTAGTCCCTAGAAGGCCCCAAGGGCCCCAGCCATTGCCTGTTCCATACAGCGCTCAGCTTCCTCCCCTTCCTTATCAGTAGGGTGTCTCCCCCAGCCCAGGTACCTCAGCCTCCCCACCTCAAGGTCACTCTAGACTCTGCCCTCACCCCTGCAGCACCGCCCTGGGTCAGGCCCCATCACCTCTCACCTGGCGCCAGGCTCACCTCTCCCTGGCCTCCTGCCTGCACTCCTGTCCCTGCCTGTCCCTCCTCCACAAGGTGGCCAGTGGGCTTGGCCAGTCTCTCCACACCCTTAGTGCCACTCGGGTTCCCAATGCCTGAATCTCTTAGCACACCTGACAAGATGTGCCCCCTGCCTCCTGGCCCCTCCGCAGCCTCATCTCACAGCTGTTGCTCTGCCTAGAATGTTCTCCCTGGACCCTTGGCCCAATGTAGATCCAATGCCGATATACTCTCCCACAATCCCCTGGGCCTCCCTCCCTCAGCCCAACCATAGCAACCCTGTGTCTGCATCTGTACCACCCAACTGGCTGAGCTCAGGCAGGACCAGGATCCCTGGAGTCCTTGCACTGCCTCCTGGGCAGCTGGTCCAGGCCCAGCTCACAGCTACTTGGGGCATCCAGTAACTGGAAATGTCACAGTAAGGTGGGGGAGGGGGTGTATGCAAGCTGGGACACAGCAAGGAGCTCTCCCTTGTGGGACACCCTGGGGCCCTCTCCCCCACTCCCAGTCCCAGCCCAAGAGGATACAACTATGTCTCCATCTCTACGGCTGCCACCCCATCCCTACCTCCTGGGTCCCCCTACCCCAGAGCTGGTCCCTGTGGTCTCCTCTCCATCAGTGGCCATGGGACCTGGTCAAGTCACACCTTGGTCTCAGGCCACATTCCCCAGAGAATGAGTTTAAGACTGGGCTTCCAAGATGACCTCCCGTGTGTCCTCAGGCAAGTGGCCTGGAAGCCTCAGTTCTCTCCTCTGCGGGGTGACAGGAGTGGAGATTTCAACATCAAAGGGGTCAGACAACATGCAGAGTCAGGCACCGGGCAGATGTGTGCCCTCACAGTTCCTGCCCTTGGTGCTCTCACAGGGTTGTCACTTGTCATGTGTTTCTCCTCCCCACCTCCCAAGGAGGAATTTCAGTTCCTATAGCAGGCCACACTGGGCATCCCTGCCTCAGTCTTCACACATATCACCCTCTGCTAGGAAGGAGAGTTCCCCCTCCCTCACACCCACCCCGAAGCACCTGTCAGTCTCAACTCAAACATCACTTCCTCCAAGAAGCCCTAGGGTGCCCCCAACCCTCCAGGATGGAGTCAGTCACACTCCCCTGAGTACAATACTCCCATCTGGTAAGGGCCATCAGGCTCCCTCCTGGTTTCCACTCAAGTCTCCCCCTGCACTGTCCCCCAGCAGTAACAGGAGTACGTACCAAGAGGGAAAGTGACAGGTGGTGGCAACAGCCCTGGTCCTACTTGTCACCGTGCCCCAGCCCAGGACCACCGCTGGGTGACAGCCACTGTGGAGGTGACTCCCGCTATGACTACACCAGGGACCTTCTAGTTCAGGAAGCCAGCCAACCTGCTTTTCCAGCAAGCCCTTCCCAAGCAAGCTGGCAGCAAGCATGAAACCGCAGCCATTGGGATGGCACCACTCAGCAAGGGGCTGGAGTGTGCCAGGCACTGTTTTACAGGCTGTACGTGTATTGAATAACATGGTCTTCATGGCAGCCAACAAAGGCGGCACTATTATTATCTTCACTGTCCAGACAGGAAACACGGCTATGAGCAGCAGTCCCTCCCAAGGGGCCAGACAGCTAGTCAGCTACAGAGCTAGGCAATATTACCTCTCAGCCCCTACCCACCCAAGCAAAGTTTTTCCCAGCATAGTCAGGGACCAAAAGCATCAGCCCCACCTGGGAACTCATTAAAAATGGAGATTATAACCCCCAACATCAACTCTCCGCCAATTTACTGAATGGTAAACGGAAAACCAATGGGCCGAGCCCCGCTGACATTTGCAAACCAGAGCTTTGCCACTGCTCTTCCTGGTACAGCTGATTGGACACCCGAGCCCAGAGGAGGCAGCCCATTGGCTCACTCCTGGCCTACACAATAGCAGAGTTCGCAAACAGGAGGTGCTGGACCAATCAGCTGCCGCCTCTCATTGGTGCCACGCCCTCCTGTAGGTGGGTTGGGTGAAGTCTAGGGGTGGGGGGAGCAAAAGGGCGGGACTAGGGCCAGCTGAGAGGGGAGGCGGAGGTCTGACCCCGCCTGGGTACCCATCCCACTAGAGAGTCAGGGAACCTGGCTAAGCCAGAGTTTTCCCATGGGCAAAATGGGGGTATGTCAGCGGCCTTCCCAGGGTGGGGGTGTTTCACCTGGCTTGTGGTACACCAAGTGCTAAATGGACCAGGGCTGACATTCCGGGTCAGTGGCAAGGCAGCATGGAGACCCCTGGTGGCGTTGGAGAGAAGACAGAACCAGCTAGGTAAGATATTTGGGGGACAACTGGCAAGGGTATTAGAGAACATGCAGAGATGATAACTTTTGGGGGGTGTGGTTCTGTGAGTGTAAGAGAGTGTCCTTATTGCAAAGGGAGGCACACTGGAGCATTTCAGGTAGATGTGTCACAATGTTACTGATTTTGAAAGTATCCAGCAAGAACATGTCATCTATGATAGACCAAGAACTGTGGCACCAGGCAGCCTGGTCACAGCTGGGATGCTCCAGGTGGGTGGAGGTGTTCAATGAATTTTGCTTCAACATCCCTGCACATGTGGAAAATGTGAATTCAAACCCACACTGCAGCACAAAGACCTGAGGCTCATCAGGATCTCCTGGCTCCTGCTGCCAGCCTCCCCACCATACCTGTTTTTGAGAAGATGAGCTGCAGAATGAGAGGCCGCCGAGTGACGATTCCTGAACCTCGGGGAAGGAAGTCCCTGTGGGAGGGGAAAGGGACAGAAATTATTCATGAGGCTGGCTTGCAGGGGAGAGGAAGTATGACCACACGTGGTGAAGCAATCCCCTCTTGCAATCTGAGCAACCTCAGCACAGACACCAATGCCAGCCAGGCAGCAGGGAATGCTCTGGCCTTGGAGGGTCCTGAGGCCACAGTGGGACAGGGAAGAGAGTGGATTGAAGGCTGGTGACAATTGAAACCATTTCCCTCCAGCTGGTTATGCTCCAGTCCCAGCAAGCCCAGAGGGCCCTTTCTTTGGCAGATATTGGACCTTCTCCCCCCAGCCCAAAGGAGATCAGTACATTTCTTAGACACACTTTAAAAATTAACCTAATGCCATATGTATGATATAAAGACTAAAATAAAAGTATTTCATGACCAAAAATGTGTTTCATATCCCTCAAAGACAAAGTGATAGAGGTGGAAAGCAGATCAGCAGTTGCCCTGGAGGTAGAAACAGAGAGCAGGGAGCTTTCAGCAGTGATGGAAATGTTCTAAAACTGGACTGTGGTAATGTTTACTAAAACTATAAATTTACTAAAATCAGTGCATTTGAAATGGGTGTCTTTCCTAGCAGGTAAATGATCCCTGCTTCATAAAAAAATATACCCTAGAGTTCCCACTGTGCCACAGTGGGTTAAGACCTTGACTGCAACAACTCAGGTTGCTGCAGAGGTGTGGGTTCGATCCCTGCCCCACCATAGTGGGTTAAAGGATCCAGCACTGAGGCATAGGTTGTAGCTGCGGCTCAGATTCAATCCTTCAATCCCTGGCCTGGGAACTTCCATATCCTGCATATGAAGCCTATATATATCTATATCTATATCCACACACTATATATTTCACTATGGAAATACTCGGGCACTACCTGCACCAACTTACATATGCCTGGAATTATGCAAAGTGGGAAGACCAGGAGCCACCCTAGACCATTAAGAAAGGAAAGCAAAAGAGCAGGGGTCCAGGTGGGGACAGAAGTAGAAGAAGAATTTTCATAGATCACTAAAGCTGTGCAAAGGATTCTTTGTTGTTTCAGTAAACTGGAGAAAAGTTATAGGCTCAGGGAATTTTAAATAAGGTTTGCACCCATATAAACATTTGTTTTATCTGAAATTTATTCAGAACACTGGGCAGGTGTATCTCATAGAGGCAGGCATGCTTGGTGCCGCCCCCCTGCCCAGTACTGTCTGTGATGGGAACACTGATGGGAACCCTGGAGAGAGCCCCAGAGGAGGTTGCTGGTTCTCAGCCTGGGCTGGGTGTCAGAACCCCTGAGAACCTGTGATCCCAGTGGGTGGAAAGGAAGGACCCGCAACTTTGCCACACGCCATGCACTAAGGGAAGGGGTTCCAGCCCTTAGTGTGGAAGCATAAGTTGGTTCCACCATGCTTATGCAGCACCTCTTCTGGGCCATGGCAGTGACCACACAGCAGGATGGCCTGTGATAGGAGGGACCCTCCCCTGGCAACTGGAGGTCCTGTGGGGGTTCTGCTGGTAAGTAGCAGAATGGAGCCCTCGAGTGGACAGGCCCAGAGAGGGAGGGGTGTGGGTGATGCTGGTGGGCCACCAGATGGGGTTTAGGGACAGTCAGATTATAACCATGTGTGCTTTTTTTTCTGTGGAGGGGACACCCCTCGTGGCATGTGGAAGTTCCCAGGCTAGAGGTCAGATTTGAGCTGCAGCTGAGAACTACGCCACAGCCATGGCAATAGCTGATCCTTAATCTCCTAAACCAGGCCAGGGATCAAACCCACATCCCTACAGAGACAACAATGGGTCCTTAATCTGCTGAGCCACAACAGGAACTCCTAACTACGTGTACTTTTGGAGTTCCCATCGTGCCTCAGTGGAAACGAATCTCACTAGTATTCCTAAGGACCAAGGTTCGATCCCTGGCATCATTCAGTGGGTTGAGGATCTGGCATTGCCATGAGCTGCGGTGTAGGTGGCAGACGCAGCTCAGATCTGATGTTGCTGTGGTGTAGACAGCGAGTACTGCTAGCCCGAGAACTTCATATGCTGAGGGTGGGGCCCTAAAAAGACAAAAGACAAAACAAAAGCAACAACAAAAACCTCATGTACTTTTAAAGGTATGTGTTTTTTGTTTTTTGGTTTTTTTTGCTGCATCTGCTGTATGCAGAAGTTCCCAGACCAGGGATTACACACACCTATGCTATAGCAGTGACCATGGTGTATCCTTAAATTGCTGAGCCACCAGGAACTCCAAAAGACATGTGTTTGTTTTTTGTTTTTGACTTCTCTGGGCTCCACCTGCAAGATAAGTAGGTTCCCAGGCTAGGGGTTAAATTGAAGCTACAGCTGCCGGCCTAAACCACAACCAGAGCAATGCCAGTTCTGAGCCTTGTCTGCAATCTAGACCACAGGTTGTGGCAAAGCTGGATCCTTAACCCACTAAGCAAGGCCAGGGATTGAACCTGCATCCTCATGGATACTAGTCGGGTTCATTACCACTGAGCCACAACGGGAACTCCCAAAAGGCACATGGTTTTAAAAGACCCCTCTGGCTGCTTCAGGGATGAGGGTGGGAAGCAAGAAGCAGGCAGAGGCATCTACACTGGTCAAGGCCAGTGATGATGGGGGCTGGACCAGGGGATGGCAGGGACACCAAGGGCAGCTGACAGACACTGAACAGAATCAAGAGGAGTTTAAGAGACAGCAATTCATGACCAGGGTACAGGTTGGATGGAGAAGAACCCTGGAGGAAAGGAAGGGGCAAAACCAAGGGATGAAGGCCCAAGGATACGCACGAGCCCCTGGAGGGCAAAGCCTGTAGCCCCTGGCAACACAGTCAACCCTCCACACCTCAGATGCTGCCCATGGAGCCATGTTCCTAAAGAAAACAAAAAACTCGGGGACCACGCCTGGCCTGCTCAGAGCACTGCATGCCCACTTCATGCAGCATATGACACCCTGAGCATGACTCCCATTCTCCAGTTTGGCAGATGCAGAGACTTGAGGAGTGGCGAGGATTCGTGACCTGGCCAAGGTCACAGTTGCTCACTAAAGTATTACTCACGCAGTCCTTCGGAAGTGCTGGGGACACCAGTGCTGACATCCTGATGGGGACCATGTGAGTGTGTCGGGGGGGACAGAGAAGACACACTATGGAGTAAGAGAGCTCGGGGTTTGTCAGAGAAGCCCTGTTGAGAAGGAAAAACAAGGGGCCTACACGTAATCAGGGCGCAGACCAAGCACAGCTGAGAAATAGTAGGGGCTGCCTATGTGTCACCAGACCCCAAGGTCAGTGGTTTACCACAGCCCTCATCAAAGGGGGCATCCCTGGCTCTCCAGCAGAGCAATGATCATTCATAGCAGGCGCCGCAGGTCTACTGGGGACATCAAGCACCACAGGTGGCCTTGGCCCTGGCTTCCTGGAGCCCCTGGCCATTTGACTCACAGGTGGAGACCTGAGAGGCAGGAAAGAGACAGCTCAGAAAGCATGGGCGCCGGCCTTTTGACCCAGAATCACCAGTGCTGGCAGTGACCATGGGCAGACCCTTCACACCAATCTCCCGCTCTACCTCTTCCATGTGAGCTGAAGCGTCAATGACCAAACAAGACAGGAGGTGCAGGTGAATGGAATACCCATGGTCCCATGGGTACTGCTCGTCCACGGTCCAGGATGGACCACAGCCTGTTCATTCACTCACTAGCTGATGGGGCTCTGGTGGGAATCTTCCCAGCTCGGGGCCATTACAGATAAAACTGCTATGAACATTCTCATATGTGCTTTTTGTTGACATATGCCCTCGTTTCTCTTGCTGAGTCACAGGGTAGATCTGACCTTGAACAGGCAAAACTAGTCTCTGTGATAGAAATCAGAGCTGATAGAAATCTAGTCTGTTCCCCAGAGGAACAAAGGGGCAGGAGGGAATTTTCTGGGATGAGGACAACGCCCTCTATCTAGATCAGATCAGTGCATGCATTTATTTAAAAAATGAAGGCTTAAGATTAGGGCACTTTACCATATCTAAGTTCAATCTCAAGAATGTCACAAGGACAAGTCAGTCCAGGAAGATGCACTCATGAAGACTCAGATACAAAAGCATAGAGAGAATATTCCACTGAAACCTGTCCAGGGAACAAAGGATAAATTTAAAAAAAAAATTTTTTTTTGTCTTTTTGGGGCCACATATGGAGGTTCCCAGGCTAGGGGTCAAATCGGAACTGCAGCTGCCAGCCTACACCACAGCCATGGCGACTCAGGATCCAAGCTGCATCTGCAACCTACACCAACAGCTCACTGCAACGCTGCATCCTTAACCCAATGAGCAAGGCCAGGGATCGAACTTTTGACCTCATGGATGCTAGTCAGATTCGTTTCCACTGAGCCACAACAGGAACTCCCTAAAAATTTTTTAAAGAAAATTGGCCCATGGAAACATTACAATCTTGTTAGTTTCTCAGTAAGAAGAGGAGCTCAGATCTAAAGAACTTTAAAGCCCACTGGGGGGAGTTCCCATCATGGTGCAGTGGTTAACGAATCCGACTAGGAACCATGAGGTTGCGGGTTTGGTCCCTGCCCTTGCTCAGTGGGTTGACGATCCAGGGTTGCCCTGAGCTGTGGTGTAGGTTGCAGACGCGGCTCAGATCCCGCGTGCTGTGGCTACAGCTCCGATTAGACCCCTAGCCTGGGAACCTCCATATGCCACGGGAGCGGCCCAAGAAATAGCAAAAATACAAAAAAAAAAAAAAGCCCACTGGGGGGGACCAATTAAATAAATTACGGCCCACTCCTGTCACTGGGTAGCCACGAGGAAAAGAAAAAAAGAAAAAAGTTTTTCATCTCCTGATATGGAACTTCCTTTTGGGTGGACTGAGGAAAACAAAAGGTGCAGAAGAGTGAGTGTCTGAGTTTTCCAACAGAAGAAAATAAAAAGCCTCAAAATAGAGCCCAGGGAGGCTGGGCCTGTTCCAGAACAGTCAATGCATGTTCGGGAACATCTTTGAATTTTGCATCATCCACATGGATTACTGATTCCAAAAACTTATCTGTGTTGGAGCAGCCAAGAGCTGCCGAGAGCCCACTGTAGGCCAGAGAAGGAGTTGAGAATTTTTCATGAATTTAACCCATTTAACCATGACAAGATCCATGGGGGGCGGGGGGCGGTCCTGGGAGCTCCATTTTACGGATGTGACCAGGCCCAGTAGTTGGGCACCTGCCCAAGGTCACTCTGGTCCAGGAGTGGCAGAAGTGTGGACCAAAATTCACTGGGTCCACTGAAACTCTGACCTGCAGGCCTACTGGCCTCTGGGCCTGCCTGTCGGCCACAGAAGCTGCAGGCATCTCCCCAGCCAGGAACCAGGCTTTCTGCCACTGGTGTTGGCACGTGCTGTCCTGTGACTGCTCTGGTTGTGTCGGGGGGCCCAGGTGCTATGAGCACAATGGTGATACCATAGACAAAGGACAATGACAGCCTCACAAGAACACGAGGACCAGAATGATGCCCAAGAGAACCCCAAGAGCTCTGGGCCCCTGCAGGGCAAGGTGGCTTCTGGGGGCTGGGACTTGGAAGTAAGGACAAGGGGAAGGCAAGGAGGCAGAACCCGAGGGGGAGAAGGCTGAAGGATGAGGTTGGCCAGGTGTGAGGGACCTTGCACACCAGCTTGGGAGTGCCAGGAGCCCAGGGATTCATCTGATTATGTATCCATACTGCAAGACTCACAATTGGCCTCAACAGTCCTTGCAAAGCAGGCCCCTGGGAATCTCCAAGGGGCTCTCTATGAGGAGGGGCCTGTCCAGCTGTGCTTTAAGCCGCACCCCCCCCCGCCCCGCCCCACTCCCCACAAGGGTTTCTGGGCACTCTTGGGGCCTTTCCTGACCTGGGTGGTGGAAGGAAACTGTCTTCCCCAAGCAGCTCTGCTGGCCTCACTGACTGTCCACTTATCTGGTGGCAACTTGCAAGCCTGGGTCAGCAGCTTCCCCTTCTTGGACCCCACCCACATTCCACGGGTCACCAAGTCCCTCCCTCTAACTCAAAGTGCCCACCCTCTTCCTCTCTCTTTCAGGCTACAAGGGCCACTGTGCCCCCAGGCTGCCCTGCATACTGTGTGACCTAGGGCCAGCTTCCCTGCCCCTCTGATCTGGGTTTCCTAGTTAGTAATGGGGAAACTCCTCACACTTCAGAAGGCAGCTGGGTACTAGACACAGAAGCACCCCCAGACTCCCTCCCACAGCCCTGGCTCCAATGACTCCTCCCTGGGGAGGCTTCTTCCACTCTCACTCACACCTCCAACCCCCCATCTCCCTCCTGCACCTCATTTTTCACCACAGCACTAACCCCCTTTATGTCACTTATCTGCTTCCTATCTGCCCCTCCCCACCATGTCAGCTCCCCGGAACACCATGTGGGGTTTATTCTGTTCCCTGGCACACAGCAGGTGCTCAGTAAGGGCTAACTACCATCATTTCAGCATCATCCCTGGCCTCTAATGCATGGGGTCCAGCCCTGGCCCCAGGCTTCTGACCAGGTTATATGTGATCATCCTCCTAAGACAGAGGCCTGGGGCTCCCTCCTGCAGAGGCCATATGACTGACCAGGGGATTGAAAGGGTTGCCCACCAGCCTATCACACCACCCCTAGCACTGCCCCCCTCCCTAGCCACCCCCCTTCAGCCTCTGGAATCTTGTCTGTATCTCTGGCCTCCAAGATTTTGTGAGAGCTGTTCCCTCTGCCAGGAAACCCTCCCCTCAGACTCTGGCCACCCAGCTGTGGGCAGGCGCAGTGGATGGCACCTCTCTCTCCCAAATGCATACTCCTTCCTACTACCCCCACCAGTCCAGTCCAGTGACAGGATGGGTCTTCTTCACCAGACTGGTCACCACTGTTTCTCCAGCACCCAGAACAGTGCCTATCATATTCGGCAGGTGCTCCTTAAACATTTGCTGAATGGATAGGCAGAACGTGGACTCTGGAGCCAGAGAGCCTGGGTTCAAAGCCCAGATCTGCTTCCATGGAAGGCCCAGCTGGATGCATGATCTGGCACAAGTCACTTCACTCTCTTGCAGCCTCCGTGTTTCCAGGCTCTAAAACGGGCCTCCTCTCCTCAGAAGGTGAAGCAGACTCCCAGAAAGGCAGGAGGGGACAGGGAGGGGAGGGCATAGCAGGAGGTGGCACCATGGGCCACTCAGAAGCCCAAGCTGTTTATTTATTGTCTTCTGAACTGACTCCCAGTCCCCAGGAGGGTGGAGATGCAGAAACAATGGAGACAAAACACCAGGAGAGGGAAAACAAACAGAAGGGCCTGCAAAGGATTAGTCAGCCTGAAGCCAGAGCATGTGAGGGCCCAGATCCTCCCCAGGTCACCCAAAGCCCCAGCATGGGAGACATCAGCATACTGCTGGCCACAGGAAGAGGCCCTGGGCAGGAACCCCTCACCCCAGGGTCATGTCTGGCCCAGCTCTTGCCTGGTCTTGGGTAACACCTCAGGGAACCCTCTAGCAACTCCAAAGGAACGCTGCTGGGGCCAATACCCCCATTGCACAGATGGTAGACTAAGCCTCCATTTCTGGACTTGCCCAGGTCACTTAGCAAGGAAGGAGCAGAATCAGGATGGGAACATGGGTAGGTCCATTGAGGCCAAGCCCGTCACCCCCACCCTGCCTTTGTAGTTCTGCTAGAACAGAAGCAGAAGTCATTGTTGCTCAGACTCTAGATCCTTAACATCCAGCCTGCGCACAGCACCCCATTGGTCCCCGCCATCCACACCCCATCAACACCATCCGACAGTAACCACCAGTCACCTGGAGCCCAGCCTGCACTCAGTATTCCTAGGCAGGTGCCACTGTGTCTCTGTGGTCACCCCAAGAGCCAGGTAAGGTAGTTACACCCCTGACTCAGACCACAGACCAGGGGTTCCTTCTGCCTTTCATCCTCCCGACCCCACCCAGCAGCAAGTCCTGCTGGCTCTACCCAATGGAGCCTGCATGGGCCCACTTCTCTCCATATCCAAGGTGTTTGGCCTGGCCCCCCAGTGCCTGTCTGGACTAGGGCAGTGGCTGCCCCTCAAGCAGTCCACCCTCACCCCTACACTCTGTTCTTCCCGGACTGGCCAGAGGGCGCCTGTGGACACCAAGTCAGGGCATGACCCCCTCTGTTCAGAGCCTTCCCAGGGTTCCTAACCCAGGGTTAAAAGCCCAGGTCCTCCCTGCAGCTCACAGGACCCATCCTGTGGCATCTTCCCAGTCATTCCCCCTGCCTCACCTCCTCCTATTCTCCCTACATTCTCTTAGTGCCTGGCATGCTGGCCTCCTCCATGTTCCCCAAACACACCAAGCATGGTTCTGCCTCAGGGCCTTTGCATTGGCTGTTCCCTGGACCTGGATCCCTCTCCTGGATCCTCCTCATAGTCAGCTGGCAAGTCCCGGCCTAAATGTCTCCTCCCTGCCCCTTCTCCCTCCCCCAACATGAAGCAGCTCCCCCTCTGTCACACACTATCTGGCTCAATTCTCAATCCTACTCATAACTACTGTCTTCTAATTTACTGATTTGCTCACATGGCTGTGGTTTGTCCCTTCCCATCCACCCGCCCGTTAGAAAAGCCACAACCTCACAGGGAAAGGGTCCTCAGCCTGGCATATTTTCAGGTTTCTCCCCAGCTCCCAGAAACAGAACCAGGCCCCGGGCTGGTGACCAACAGCATGCAGGACCAAGGACCAAACCAACCAAACCTGCCATTGTAGAGATGAGGAGACTAAGGCCCAGGTGGCCATGGGACAATGCGATAGGTTGTGGACACCTCGCAGGTTTCACAAACCCACTCCCGGGTGCCACCTTTCACAAAATTCCCAGCAGGCTCCTCCCTGTTCAGGAATCCTGCAGGTTCCAGGCCCCACCCTGCCCTTGACACTAAGCCATCATGTCACCTGCTCCACAGTCTCTTCTGGTAGTCAGGCCAGGAGCAAAAGCAGGAAGTGGACTGTGGCACCTGGTGGCCCTGGCTCTGGGCCTCTCAGACCCTGCTGGAATCCAAGTGCTGCCATTGCCTTCCTGGACCATCTACGCAGGTCGGGTCATATCTTTGTGCCTTGGTTTCCTCATAGTTTAAGCAAGAGGATTGGCACCTACCTCAGAAAGTAGACTCAAAGGTTTGCAAAAGTTTGGACCACGGTGCCCAAAAAAGAGACCACTTGCCCCATGCCATGAAAGAAAAATTCAACACTGTGTGAGTCAGATCACATCCCTCCACTGTCCCAAAGTGCTCCCTGTGGCCTCCGAGGCCCTGAGCCATCGCCCCATCACCTCCCGCTCCTGCCCCCAACTCACTCACTCCTTCCCTCCAAAGCAAGGAAGCCAAAGCAAGTCCTGCCTCAGGGCCTTTGCACATGCTCATCCTCTGCCTGGAATGACCCTCTCCTCTGAGCCTTTCCACAACCCTGGCTTCCTCTGGCCACTCAGGGCTCGACACACATGTCACCTCCTCTGAGAGGCCTGACTGTCCCCTACTGACCCTCCCTGCCCCACATCACCCGCTTTTCATTCTCCTGGGTGGGTCTGCAAGGACAGCCACTCCCTGCGGCAGTGCTTTCCAGCGTGAAACCCGTTAACCACCTAGAGGTCCATCAGCAGGGAACTGGCTAAATCAACCCAGAAACTGGCCCAGGGGACAAACCAGGCTGCAGTGCTGAAAGCAAAATGCAACATGCAGAACAGTTTGTGACCTCCAACCTTTTCTTTCCTGCTGTGAACAGACAGTAAGTTTGAAGGTGACACCCATGGAGTTCGTCTATGGAATGAGGATCTAAAACTTTCTGTTTTACAGTCTCTAATACGATTTGAATTTCAGTCCTTCATAACTTGCTAAATAACTTAACAGGCAGATATATTAATTTGAAGCTCCCAAAGCAACTGGTCAGCTGAGCCACATTTTCTTTTCTTTTTCTGTTTTTGGCCACCCCATGGCATATGGGGTTCCCCAGGCCAGGGATCAGATCCAAGCCAAAGTCACGACCTAAACCACACCTGCAGTAACGACAGATCCTTAACCTACTGTGCCGGGCCTAGGATCAAACTAAGACACTGCCAATCCCATTGTGCCACAGAGGGAACTCCCTAAGCTGCATTTTCAAGGGTAATGGGGAAACCACAGGTATTTTGGGAGCTAATCTCTCAAGTCCAAAGTCCCGGGAATCCCTCCAACACTTCCTTGAGCTCTACATTGCAGCAGATGGCTGTGTGACCTTGGCAACAAGATCACTCACATCCTGGGCTCTGTGTCTTCACCTGTTAAACGGGGTGTGGTGGGGGTGGGAGGAGAAGACAGTGCAGGGGCTGGGGAGTTAGTGGGCGCTCACAGCATCTCTGTAGCCACTGGCCATTGGTCAGTCACATACACCTTTCTAGCTCTGCATATGTCACCACCCAGAGGGACCCAACTGAACACAGTGGGAGGATGTTGTTAAACATACAGAAAGGAGGAGTTCCTATCATGACTCAGCGGTAACAAACCCGATTAATATCCATGAGGATTCGGGTTCGATCCCTGGCCTCGCTCAGTGGGTTAAGGATCCAGTGTTGCCATGAGCTGTGGTGTAGTCACAGACACGGCTCAGATATGGTGTGGCTGTGGAGTAGGCCAGCAGCTATGACTCTGATTCGACCCCTAACCTGCGAACTTCCATATACAGTGGGTGTGGCCCTAAAAAGACAAAAAATTAAAAAAAAAAAAATATATATATATAGAAAGGAAGGCCAGGCAGTGCCCCCACAATCCCAGCATTCCAGAACCATCCTCCTTGCAGGCTTCCTTGAAGCAAGAGAGTGGGCACCGGCCTCTGGAGACACAAGCATTCCCTTCCTCTTGCCTGGATCCTCTCCTAGGATGCCAGGGTGTTACATTGTGGGGAACTTTCCAGGCAGACTGGGGGCACAAGATGGGACAGCCTTCCCACCCTTCCCCGGGTCACCTTTCCCATCGGCTAGAGCCCATCTCTCAGCAAATCCTGCAGGCATTACCTTCAACATACCCAGACGCATCCCCCTCTGGACTGAGTCCCCTGGGTCACAGCCACAGCCCCATCCCCACTGCCCTGCCCCTGTCCCTCTCAGCCCAGCAGCCAGGGAGAGCTTTTTAAATCGCTAGTCAGATCACCCTGCACACTCGATTTAAACTCACCACATGTAGCTTCCCGCACACTTGGGACAAAGTTGGTGTCCTACTGCAGCCCTCCAGACCCTGCCTGTACCAGAGCCCACCACTCCCTGCCATTCCCACTGCTCCTGCCTCCAGGCCCTGCTGGCTGATGGCTCTGCCCAGGCTACTCCGCCACCAGGCACCCCTACTGTGCTCTTCACTCTCCTTTGGACGCTGGCTGGCTGGCACATTCTAGGAGAGGCCACTCTCAAGCTTCTTTCCTGCTTACTGGTCCCCAGCCCAGACCCTCAGCCCCAGGATGACAGGGATTCTCATCTGCTTTGTTCATTGCCATCTGGCCACAGCAGATGCTCAATAAACACCTGCTAAGGAGTGAACCGCCAGGGTGGCTGGCATCTCTGGTTAAACAGGACAGGCAGGCACTGTGCTGAGCTCTGCAGGCAAGTCCTTGTTTTGCTCTCACAGGCACGTTCACCAACCCTGTTTCTCAGGTGGAGAAACCAAGGTGAGAGAGGTTAGGTCACCTGGACCAGAGCCTCAGAGCAAACAGCACACCCCCTTCCCCAACCTGTGAGGCACCAAGCCAATTGGCCTCGTTCCTGTCCCCGTTTCTGGGCACCATCCCAGTCAGCACACCACATGTCCAGGATCATAGATGGGAAGAAGTCCCTGAATGCTGAAGGCAGAACGGCCAGTCACGGCTGCCTGTGGGGACAATTGGTAAGCCGACTGTGGTGGTGGAGAGCACGGAGCCTGCAGCCTGACAGCTCAGCCATAGTCTTGCTGTGTGACCCACATGAGGGCCATCACTTCCCTGGACCTCAGTTTCTCCATCTGTCAAATGGGCATAACAGTGCCCATCCTGTCAGCTGGTAGGCAGGACTAGAAAGAAAAGTCACATAAAGTCCAGTGCCTGGCAGGCATAGGGCCCTGTTGCATAGGACAGTTCACAAGGGCGATGGGGATAGAGGAGAATGTCACCCCCGGCACTACAGACGCTCCTCCTTAGCACCCCTAGAAGGTCCTTGGCAACATGAGTCTAAATCTGCCCCATCTCCAACACAGCATCCCCCTTCCAGGAATGAGCTCCAGATCTAGCAAATGTACAAGCCTGTGGACCCCCAAGGCTCTTGTCCAGAGGAGAAAACTAGAAACAACCTAAAAGCTCATAGAAAGAACAATTTCAGGTTACCAAAGAGGATACTACCGGTGGGGTGGAGGGTAAATCAGGAGTTTGAAATTAACATATATACACCACTATATGTAAAACTGATAAACAACAAAGAACTATTATATAACAAAGGGAACTATATTCGATATCTCATAATAACCTATAATGGAAAAAAACTTTAAAAAAATGTATATATAGAGGAGTTCCTGTTGTGGCGCAGCAGAAACAAATCAGATTAGTGGCCATAGGATGCAAGTTAGATCCCTGGCCTTGCTCAGTGGATCGGGGATCTGGCATTGCCGTGAACTATGGTGTAGGTTGCAGATGTGGCTTGGCCTGGGAACTTCTACATGCCTCGGGTACGGCCCTAAAAAGCAAATATATATATTGGAGTTCCCTCCCTTGTGGCACAGTAGGTTAAGGATCTGGCATTGTCACTGCTGTGGCTTGGGTCACTGCTGTGGTGTGGATTCATTCCCTGGCCCAGGAACTTACAGGTGCCATGGGCAAGGAAAAACAAAAAAATCTAAATCACTTTACTATACACCTGAAACACAACACTGTAAATTAACTATACCTCAATTATTAAAAAAAGGCTCATGCAGGAGTTTCCACTGCAGCACAGTGGGTTAAAAATCCTTCACTGTCTCTGAGGCAGCACAGGTTCAATCCCCAGTCCAGAATCGATATGCCACAGGTGCAGCCGAAAAAGAAAGAAAAAAAAAACTTATGCAGGAGAGTGACTAGATTCAGAGGGACCAAAGGAAAAAAAGCACAGGCCAGGAGATCTCCTGTGGCTCTGCGGGTTAAGGATCCAGCATTGTCAATGAAGCAACTCAGGCTGCTGCTGTGGCTTGGTTTCAATCCCTGGCCCAGGAGCTTCTACACCCCTCAGGCACAGCTGGGGAAAAAAAAAAAAAATCAAGCACAAGGCAAAAGAAAAAAAGCCAAGTCAACAATAATAGCTGGAGACAGCAATACCCTACCTTCACTAATGGACAGAACACTCAACAGAAGATCAACAAGGAAACAGAAAATGTGCACACCCCCATAAACCGACAAAACCTAACAGGCATGTATAGAGCTCTCCACTCAGCAAGAGCAGAATACACACTCTTATCAAGGGCACATGGAACGTTTTCCAGGATAGGCTGCTTTCAAGGTCATAAAACAAGACTGAATAACTATGAAAGGACTGAATTAAATCTTACAAAGTATGTTCTCTGACCACAATGGAATGAAGTTAAAAATCAGTAACAGGAAGTTCCCTTGTGGCACAAAACGTTTAGGATCTGACATTGCCACAGCTGTGGTGCAGGTCACAACTATGGTGCAGATTCGATCCCTGGCCTAGGAACTTCCACATGCTGCAGATGTAGCAAAAAAAAAAAAAGAAAGAAAGAAAGAAAGGAAAAGAAATCAGTAACAGAAGGAAAATTGGGATATTCACAAGTATGTGGATCCTGTGTTGCTGTGGCTGTGGTGTAGGCCAGCAGCTACAGCTCTGATTCGACCCTAGCCTGGGAACCTCCATATGCCGCGGGTATGGCCCTAAAAAAAAAAAAGACAAACGCACAAAAAAATTCTTTTAAACTAAAAAAAATTTAAATCTGTCTTTAAAAGAAGATTTCAAACAAAAAATTAATCTTCCAGGGAATTCCCTTGTGTTGCATCGGGGTGAGGATCTGGCATTGACACTGCTGTGGTGTGGGTTCAATCTACATGATGTGGGTACAGGGAAAAAAAAATTTAATTTCACTTTACAATCTGGAAAAAGAAGAGAAAACCAAACCCAAAGTAAACAGAAAGAAGGAAATAAAGATTAGATTAATAAAGATTAGAAAGGAAATAAATGAAATAGAGAATAGAAAAACAAAAATCAGTAAGACCAAAGCTGATTCTTTGAAAAGACCCACAAAACTACCAAACCTTCAGCTATATCAACTAAGACGAGAAGACTCAAATTCCTAAAATCAGGAATAAAAAGAGGAGACATTACTACCAACGTTACAGAAATAAAAAGGATTAAGGAAATACTATGCCCAAAATTAAATAACCTAGATGAAAAGGACAAATTCCTACACAGACACAAAGTACCAAAGACATACAGATGGCCAAAAAATAGATGAAAAGATGTTCAGCATCACTAATTATTAGAGAAATGCAAATCAAAACCACTCTGAGGTACCACCTTACACTGGCCAGAATGGCCATCATCAAAAAGTCTATAAACAATAAATGCTGGAGAGGGTGTGGAGAAAAGGGAACACCATTACACTGTTGGTAGGAATGTAAACTGGTGCAACCACTGTGGAAAACAGTATAGAGATTCCTCAGAAAACTAAAAATAGAATTATCATTTGATCCAGCAATCCCACTCCTGGGCGTCTATCCAGAGAAAAGCATGACTCGAAAAGACACATGTACTCCAATGTTCACTGCAGCACTACATACAATAGCCAAGACATGGAAACAACCTAAATATCTATGGACAGAGGAGTGGATAAAGAATATTACATATACACAATGGAATATTACTGAGCCATTAAAAGGAAAGAAATAATGGCATTTGCAGCAACATGGATGGACCTAGAAATTATCATGCTAAGTGAAGTCAGTCAGTGAGACACCAACATCAAATGCTATCACTTACATGTGGAATCTAAAAAAAGGACACAATGAATTTCTTTGCAGAACAGATACTGGCTCACAGACTTTGAAAAACTTACGGTTTCCAAATGAGACAAGTTGGGGGTTAGGCATAGAAATGCTATAAAATTTGGTTGTGATGATCACTGTACAACTATAAATGTAATACAACTCCAGTAATAAAAAAAATTAATACCGATTTTTTACAAACTCTTACCCCAAATAGGAACACTTTCTAACTTATTCTATGAGACCATGATTACCCTGATACCAAAGCCAGACAACAACATCAGGAGAAAACAACAGATCACTATCTTATGAATAAAGCCACCAAAAAATCCACAACAAAATACTAGTAAACTGAATCCAGCAAAATAAAAAAGGATTAAGTGCCATAGCCAAGTGAGATTTATTCCAGGAATGCAACGGTGGTCCAAAAATGGGGCCATCAATCAGTACGATGCACCATATTAATAGAGTAAATGACAAAACTATATGATTATCTCAACAATAGCAGAAAAAGCATTTGACAAAATCCAACACCCTTTCATGATAAAAAAAAAAAAAGACTCAACAAACCAGGTATAGAAGGGAACATCCTCCACCTTAATAAAGGGTACCTACACAAAACAAAACCCACAGCTAACATCATATTTAGTAGTGAAACACTGAAAGCTTTCCCTCTAAGATCAAGAACCAAAGATGCCCATTCTCACTTCTGTTCAACATTTTACTGGAGGTTCTAGCCAGAGCAGGCAGGCAAAAAAAAAAAAAAGAAAGCGCCAAAGGAAGAAAGAAAACTATTCACAAATGACATGATCATGTCTATAGAAAATGCTGGGGTATTTCCTGGTGGTACAGTGGGTAAAGGATCTAGCACTGTTGCTGCTGTGGCTCAGGTGGCTGCTGTGGCTGTAGCTCAGGTTTGATCCCTGGCCTGCCAACTCCTGTACACTGTGGGTTCAGCCCCCCTCAAAAAAGAGAAAATGCTGGTGTGTATACACACACACACATACAGAGAGAGAGAGAGAGGAAAATAAACGAGTTGAGCAAGGTTCTAGGGTACAAGATCAATACATAAAAATCAGCTATATTATTAGATATCAGCAGTGAACAATCTAAAAATGAAACTAAGTGGAAAATTTCATTTATAATAATAGCATCAAAAACAATAAACTACTTAGGGATAAATTTAACAAAAGAAGCACAGAACTATTTTTTTTTTCTTTTGGCCCCACATATGGAAGTTCCCAGGCCGGGGATCAAACCCAAGCCACAGTAGTGAGAATGCTGGATCCTTAACCTGCTGCGCCACAAGGGAGCTCCAAAATTTAAAACTTTTCTGCTTCCAAGGACACAAGAAAGCAAAAAGACAACCCACATAATAGAAGGAAATATCTGCAAATAATTTATCTCATAAAGGACCAGTCTTGATACCAGATGTAAAGAACATTTACAAGCCAACAATGAGAAGACAAATAACCCAATTTAAAAGTGGACCAAGGATTTGAATAGACACTCTCCAAAGAAGATACACAAATATCCAATAAGCACATGAAAAGCTCATTATTAATCATTAGGGAAATAAGAAAAAAAAAAAAACCACAATGAGCGGAATACCACTTCATGCCCACCAGGAAGCGAAATTCAAAAAGATAGATAACAACGTGTTGCCAAGGAGGATGTGGAGAAACCAACACCCTCCTACTGTGTAGGTGAGAACATAAAAAGGTGCTGCCTCTGTGGAAAACTGTCTGGGGGTTTCTCAGGTTTAAATGTAAGGATTACCACATGACTCAGCAATTCCACCCCCAGGGAGATACCCAGAAGAAATGAATGCATAGGTGCATACAAAATATTGTACTAAGATGTTCACGCCAGCACTGTTCATAACATCCAAAAGTGGAAACAACTCAAACGTCCATCAAGACAAAAGGTGGTGGAACCATACTGTAGAATATTATGCAGCCATTAAATATTATTAAATATTAAATATTATGCAGCCATTAAAAAGGAATGCAGTTCTGATAGATGGTACAATACAGATGAGCCTTGATCACATTAATGCAAAATGAAAGAAGCCAAACAAGAAAAGCTACAGAGTGTATGATTTCATTTATATGAAATGTCCAGAGCAGGCACATTTATAGGCAGAAACTAGATTAGCCATGGTCAGGAACTGAGGATGGGAAATAACTGCTTAATGGGTACAGTTTCTTTTGGGGGCATGAAGCTCTTCTGAATTAGATAGTAGTGATGGATAGAGTCTAAAATCAGCTGGAGAGTACACTTTAAAAGGATGAATTTTATAATCTATGAAGTATACATCAGTAAAGATGTTATTTTAATACAAAAAGCATCAAGAGCAAACTATGTCGCGGTAGGGGAAGAGGTCCATCATCCAGCTTCAAGATAAAAACTGCTGCTGACCCACACAAACCCTCACAGGAAGGCCCCAGCCCCTGACTGGTGCCAGTCCCCAGCCTGTCCTCCCACAGCCTTGTTCCCCGTGACCCTCAGCTACAGTCTCCCCACCCAGCCTACCTCCAAGCAGTGACTGGGTCTAGCGGCCCAGGTGGGACTTGGCAGAGCAGGCTCAGCTACCTTTGCTAAATGGGTCCCACTCAGTGACTGAGATGCACACAGGTGCGTTTACACAGAGAGGGAGACGGGCTGGTTTCCACAGCATCTGATCCATGCCAGGCACCATCCATGCCAGGCTGGGGCGCATCCGGGAGCAGGGCACTCATCTACTATTGGATGGAGATGGACCATAAACCAAATAAATAGGGAGGACAAGGACACGGAATGACAAGTGCTTCCAAGAAAAGTTAAGCAGGGCAAGAGGATGGAGTAACAGGGTGGGGACATTTTAGCAGAGTGGCCAGGGAGGGCCTCTTGAGGAAGACGCATCTGAGCAGAGCCCTAACAGAGGTGACGCATGAGCCACAGGGCTCTCAGGGAAGGAACTTTCCTGGCAGAGGAAATAGCATACGCAAAGGCCCTGAGGTGGGACTGTGCCTAATACGTTGCAGGAGCAATGAGAAGCCCAGTGAGAATGAATAGAGCAAGTAAGGAAGGAGTAGCAGGAGATGAGGGGACGGGGTGATGCAGCAGGGAAAGCAGAGCATGGAGATCATGCAGGTCCTTCTGGGTGATAGTGAGGACTTTACACTGAGTTTTACACCATAGACCTAGAAGCCGTGGCAGGTTCCGAGGAGAGGAGGGACATGTTCTTAAGAGACCACCTCAGAGTTTCCTGGTGGCTCAGGGGGTTGAGGACCACAGCCACCGCTGTAGCTCTGGTTACTGCTATGGCACAGGTTCATTCCCTGGCCTGGAAACTTCCACATGCCACGGGCATGGCCAAAAAAAAGGGGGCTCCCTCTGACCCTGTGAGAGAAGAGCCTGTGGCAGGGGTGGTGGACAGTGAGGTCAGGAAGTGACTACGTGGACCAGGTGAGAACTGCTGTTAGAAGGAATAATACAGTTATAAAAACTAAAAGAAACGCTCTCCATGGGCTGAAACACAAATACCATTCTTGTAGAAATCAACAAGTTTCTATGTAAAGGGAAAGAAACTAGACTGGCCAAAACAATTCTGAAAAAGAAGAACAAAGAAGACTCACCCAGCCTGATTTCAAGACTATAGTAATAAAGAAATGTGACTTTGGCCAAAGGATACACACACAGATAGATGGGAGAGAACAGAGGGTCCAGAAAGGTCCCATACAGACATGGCCAACTCATTTCTGACACAGCCAACTCCATGGAAGGGGATGGTTTTCTCTTTTTTTTTCTTTTTCACTTTTTAGGGCTGCACCTGAGGCATATGGAAGTTCCCAACTAGGGGTCAAATCGGAGCTACAGGTGCCAGCCTACACCGCAACCACAGCAACACTGCATCCAAGCCACATCTGCGAGCTTCACCACAGCTCATAGCAAAACCGGATCCTTAACCCGCTGAGCGGGGCCAGGGGTTAAGGATACTGAACGTCTTCATGGATACTAGTCAGGCTTGTAACCCACTGAGCCACAACCAGAACTCCCAGGATGGTCTTTTCAACAAATAGTTCTGGAACAACTGGACATATATAAGCAAAAAAAAAAAAAAAAAAAAATTATTAACCTTAATCTCTGCCTCACAAGTCACACAAAAATTAACTCAAAATGTATCGTGGAGTTCCCGTCGTGGCGCAGTGGTTAACGAATCCGACTAGGAACCATGAGGTTGCGGGTTCGGTCCCTGCCCTTGCTCAGTGGGTTAACGATCCGGCGTTGCCCTGAGCTGTGGTGTAGGTTGCAGACGCGGCTCGGATCCCGCGTTGCTGTGGCTCTGGCGTAGGCCGGTGGCTACAGCTCCGATTCAACCCCTAGCCTGGGAACCTCCATATGCCGTGGGAGTGGCCCAAGAAATAGCAACAACAACAACAACAAAGAGACAAAAAAAAAAGTATCATGTTTATGAGGCACACAGAAACCTGCACATAAACGTTTCTATCAGCCTTGGGCACAATCACCCGGAACTGGAGACAGCTGAGGGGCCTCTAGCGGGTGAACAGTTCAACAGCGGGCAGTCCAGACACTCCTCAGCAACAAAAAGGATGCAACTATCAAGGCACACAGCCTGGATGGCTCTCAAAGGGGTTACACAGAGAGAAGCAAGCCAGACTCAAAGGCTGCATGAGTCCATTTATATGACTTCCTGGAAAAGGCAAAAATCATACCGTGGAGAACCCATGCGTAGGTGCCAGGTGCTGGAGTGGGGGAGGGGTGGCTGCCAAAGGGCACAGAGGGATTTGCAGGGTAATGGAAGTGTTCAGTATGTGGACTGTGGTTGTAGTTACCCAGTTCTTTGTGTGTCTACTAGATATAAACTATACCTCAAGAGTGGGGGGAAAAAAAACACAAGCAAGCATGCTCTCTGTGCTGATACACTAAGATTTCCAAGAAAGGAGTTCCCATTGTGGCTCAGTGGTTAACGAATCCGACTAGGAACCATGAGGTTGCGGGTTCAATCCCTGGCCTTGCTCAGTGGGTTAAGGATCCAGGCTGCCGTGAGCTGTGGTGTAGGTTGCAGACGTGGCTCAGATCCCATGTTGCTGTGGCTCTGGTGTAGGCTGGTGGCTACAGCTCTGATTAGACCCCTAGTCTGGGAAACCTCCATATGCTATGGGAGGGGCCCTAGAAAAGGCAAAAAGACATTTAAAAAAAAAAAAAAAAGATTTCCAAGAAATATTAAGTGACAGTCTCACTGTTCAGAACCAGGTGTAAAGCTGGATGAGAGAGTGGAGGGAGAGGGGAGCAGATACAAACACATTTGTCTTTGCCCTGAGAAACCAGGAGGACACAGGAGACTAGCAAGGATGGTTAAACATGGCTGTAGGAGCAGGTGGGCAGGAAGCTTCCTCTCTGTATCCTTTTTTTTTTTTTTTTGCATATGGAAGTTCCCAGGCCAGGGATAGAATCTGAGCCGCAACTGTGACCTACGCCACAACTGCAGCAACACTGGATCCTTAACCCACTATGCCGGGCCGGGGGTCAAACCCACACCTCTGCAGCAAACCAAGCGCCTCCAGTTGGAGTCTTAACCCACTGAACCAGAGTGGGAACCCCTCCTTTCTGATATTTTTGAACTTCGGGCCATCTTGGACATTTTACCTGCTCAATTATACTCAAAAGAACTTCCCATGCTTCCAAAAGATAATGTATGAAAAGGAGAAAAGAGTAACTTTGCAGCAAAGAACACTGAGAGATGCCACCTCAACCAAAAGATCAAGGTCAACATCACCCATGATAAGCCTCGCTGCTGTCATGGACCCCTGATGCGAAGAGAAGGGCACCTCATCTTTGTGGTCTTCTTCCCCCAAACCCACTGACTCAGTCTAATCATGAGAAAATTCCAGATCAATGCAAATTGAGAGAGATTCTATAAAACACCAAAGTCATGAGAAGCAAAGGCTGGTGCACAGACAGACAGAGACTAAGGAATCGTGACAACTAAATGCAGAGTGGGATCCTGGATTTGGTCCTGGGACAGAAAGAGGACTGTGGGGACAACAGGGTAAATCTGAATAATGAATAAAGTCTGGCTGTCGTTAATAATAATAATAATAATAAGCCAAGGTTAATTTCTTTGCTTTTCAGGGCTGAATGTGCAGCATATAGAAGTTCCCAGGCTAGGGGTTGAATTGGACCTGCATCTACCCGCCTACATCACAGCCACAGCAGCGCCAGATCTGAGCCACATCTGTGACCTATACCACAGCTCAGGGCAACGCTGGATCCTTAACCCACTGAGCAGGGCCAGTGGTCGAACCTGTGTCCTCACGGATACTAGTCAGGTTCGTTACTGCTGAGCCACAAGAGGAGCTCTGAGGCTAATTTCTTAGTTGTGAGAAATGTACCATGGCAGTAAGCAAGATGTTAAACATTAGGGAAAGATGGGTAAAGTGTACATGGGAGCTTTCTGTACTATCCTCGCAAATTTTCTGTAAATCTAAAATTATTCCAAAATAGAATTTTTTCTTAAAAACAAAACAAAGGCAAAAACCCCTTAAGACACTAAATAGCAAAGAACTTGGCATGAGGCAGACACATTCTGTCGAGATTTGGCCTATCTAAGATGGACGTAATCGTGGGATTTGAGGTGGGGGACATTCACACATAGAACAAGGATCTGGGAGTTCCCTGGCAGCCTAGCAGTTAAGGATTCAGCATTCTTCACTGCTGTGTCTTGGGTCCAGTCCCTGGCCTGGGAACTTCCACATGCCACAGCCAAAAAAAAGAGAGAGAGAGAGAGAAAGTAAAGAAAGAAAAAGGATCTGGCAAGAGTCATAAGCTGATGAAGATGATCCCAAGCAAAGGGCAATAGGAAACTCCAGCTTACTTTTCCTAAGAGAGAGAATTTTATTTCACAGGTAAATAGTCCAATAATTCCTGTAATTAAAAATCAAGCTAAGGAGCTCCCGTTGTGGCTCAGCAGTAACAAAACTGACTAGGATCCATGAGAATGTAGTTCGATCCCTGGCCTCGCTTAATGGGTTAAGGATCCAGTGTTACTGTGAGCTGGGGTGTAGGTCACAGATACAGCTCAGATCCTGTATTGCTGTGGCATAGGCCGGCAGCTGTAGCTCTGATTTGACCCCTAGTCTGGGAACTTCCATAGGCTGCAGATGCAGCCCTAAAAAGAAAAAAAAGAAAAAAAAAAGAAAAAAATTCAAACTAGGACATCATTTTATACCTAGTGCTGGGAGCGTACACCAGGTGAGACCTTCCCACTTAAGGAAGTGGCCTGCTCTGAGCCCCCTGGTGACCTGTGCCAGGCAGTACCACTGAGAGATGCCACAAGGGCAGAAGCAGCAAGAGCTGGGCTTCCATCTAAAGGGCTTCCTCCCAGATGAGGGGAACCGAGTGTTGCAAGGCGAGAAAACGTGTCAGCCCAAACCACAAGCAGCCTCCCTTGAGCGGAGTCAGCAGCTCAGTCTCTGGTCACAGGCCCCTGATCTTGATTTATAGATCCCTGGGACTCCATGGCCTCATCAGCCAGAAAAGAACAGCAGCTTGGGTTGCTACTGTGGCTCGGGTTTTGATCCCTGACCCAGGAACTTCTATATGCTGTGGGTGCAACAACAAAAACAAAAGAACAATTTCTGAGGGCGTCATCCTCCAAGCCACTGTCTCCAGGGCTGTAGGACCTGCTGGGGGCCTCCTGGGTGAGAAGGCTATGAGCCTCCAGAAGGACCCTGGCCATCAACACAGAAGACAGAGGCTGGGACAGAAGGGGCTGTGTCCTCAACCCACTACAGGGCTTTCTCCAGGGCTGGCCCGGCCGTGCCAGGGTGTATCACCCGGCAGGCGGGCGTAACCCCAGCTGGGACTGTTCCTGCCTGCTCTGCTCGCTTGCCTTCCTGCCAATCCCTAAAGACTCTTATCGCTGGGAAACTATGTCATGGGGCAGGGTTTCCAAGGTGCCTCCTCCTCCTCCTACATTGGGGCATGAGGGTGTCATCGGGGCCCTGGACAGCTCTGCTGGCCACCTGACTACATCCCATGGTCTGTAGCCCGTGCAGGTTCAAGTTAAGGCAAAGGAGGTCTCCTGTAACAAACAGTGGCTGTGGCACATGACTGGATTCTGCTCCCCACCCCACCCTCCCCAGGAGATTTAAGTTGGTCTGGAGAGGGGTCTGGCACTGGGCACTGGTATTTTAACATCTTCCTGTGATGGATACTAATGGGCTGCCAGGACTGAGAAGCAATGACCCCAGAAGCCTCCTTTCCTTGGTTCTTGGTCCAAGCAGGCACTTGGGCATCCATGGGTTGGGGATTCAGACGTGGGGCGAAGCTGCCTTTGCACCTCAGGTTCCTGTCATGAGAGTGTGCCAGTGCCTGGACAGAGTGGGTCCACTCCTGCCAGGGCCGCCTGACACCCAGGCAGGAGGCAAGAGTTGGAGGCAACACCTCACTGGAAGCTGTGTGGGGTCTCAGTCACCACAGCCAAGGGAGGGGGATCTGCTTGGCTCCATCTCATAGCCAGGAAGCCAGTCCAAAGAAGACACCCAGGCCCAGGGTCTAAGACTGTTATTGCTTTGTTTTGTTTGTTTGGCTTTGCCCACGGCACACACAGGTTCCCAGGCCAGGGATCAAACCCACACACAGAAGTGACAACGCCACAGATCCTTAACCACTAGGCTACCAGAGAACTCCTAGACTGTTTTTGTTACTACACTGTGCCAAAGAGGGAAATTACAGCCCTCCCTGCAAAGAAGATACGCTTGCTTCTGAGCCCCCCAGAGCCTCCCAAGTCCCTCTCCTATTCACGGTCCCACGCATCCCAGGTGGGCTGTGAGCCCCCAAAGACAATTCCCAGGGCTGGCCTCTGGCCTCCCTTCTCAACAGACATCTGTGCAGTGAAATTAGTTCAATTCTAGTTTCTAGGTACATTCATGTAGCAGATATGTGCACTCCTCTTAAATGCCAGGATGGCAAGGAGTGCTCAAAGCTCCCTGCCCTTGGCGACCTGCTGTCTGGGCGGTGGGGAGGAAACAACACAAAATAGTTTCAGGTCCTGGTGAGAGCTCTGAAGAAAACACATCTAGACAGGCAGTCTGTGCGCCAAGGCCCTATGTGAACCAGGGCGGTTCGGGGACAGCCTCTAGGGGAGGCCGGGGTGGGTGGTTTGAGCAGGAATCCGAGAAGAGAGGGGCTGGTCGTGGAGAACTCTGGACGGAGAGGAGATGCAGAGGAAGGGACAAAAAGTCCCTGGAGTAGAAGTGAGCCTGGGGGGATCAGGGGCAGCCAGAAGGCCGTGTGGCTGGTGGGAAAAGCACGGAGGAGAATGGGGACAGGTGAGGGCAGGTGGCGTCACGGGCCGTAGGAGGACCTGAACTTTCACCCCAAATCAGGTGGAAGCCATGGAGGGGTGTGGGCAGCAGAGGGACCTGCCCTGAGTCAGGGTACCTGCCAAGAGGTACCCTGTGGATGCTGTGGGGTGACAGCAGGGGCAGAAGCAACTGCTCTGCTCCAGGCCATTGAAGAGGTTGAGAGGGGGCAAACTGTGGTGAGAACAGGCTGATGTGGGGTCATTGGGAAGGACTCTGACCAATCCCAAGTCCACTCATTCAATTCAGGTGAGGAAGCTGCTGGGTGGCATCCTGGCCATTACACCTGGGGAGGTGAGGACCACAGACCCAGGGCTGGCCAATCTCCCCCTGTCCTCCTCCCCCACATTCTATACAGGTGTCCCATGTCCATAACCAAATCCTGGGACTGGATCCTGGAAGCAGCCTAAGCATCCATCACCAAGAAGCCAGCGAATAAACAAGGGTGACTTTGTACCATGGAATACTACACAGCCGTGAAAAAGATAAAGCTAGCGCCCTACAGATAATAAGGCATGAGCCTCGAGCTGGGGCCCACAGTCAGACAGGGTGGGCACCAAGGTACATGTTCACCAGTCACCAGTCTGCTTCCAGTCAGCTCCTGCCTGTCCTCACCTAAGCAGAAAGACCCACTGCTTCTTCCAAGAAGAATTTGGGGACAAATACTGGGAAAGTAAACAAGCGGGTAAAGATAGGGTTCAGAGGCCCTCAGCTGCTTGCACCATTTTTGCCCCTCAGTAGCCTCATCTGTAAAATGGAGCTAAGCTGAGGTGACATACAGACAGTACCTGGTGCCTGGCACACAGTGAGCATGTCAAAGACACGGGAGGACCATTCAGTGCAAGAGGAAGACCAGAGCTGCCCCCCGACTGCCACCCAAGAAGGCAACTTGAGCAGATGAGCCTTACAATGGGCCTTGCAAGGACTCCCACAAGGGCTTGGATTATTCCTCAACACCTGGCCTCGTTCTAGAAACTTCTGAGGCCACTCTGAGGTATAAACACAATATAGAAGGAGCAAAAACTGGACCCTGTAAAGGCTGGCCAAGGGAAAAAGGACGGTCACAAAATTCAACGCAGTCAGGGGTGAGGGTGCCACTTCAGGCACAGGCCAACAGGTTCTGGGGGTCGGAGAACTCCCATGAAGGCCGAGGCTCTGGGTTTGAGTCTAGCCACCTGAGCAAAGCTCTGTTGCCTGTTTCCTCAGCAGTAAACAGTGATCGAGCCCCGGCCTCCAAGTGGGTGATGTGCCTTGTACCCAGGGCCCCACATGGATCATGGCAAACAGCACCCATAACAGCACTGTCCTTTCTCACCAGAACCCCTGCCTTCCTTCTTACCCCTCGGCAGCAGTGGGGGCTGGGGGTAGGGTTTAGAAAAACTCGAAGCAGCAGTGACAAGTGTTCCAACGTAGAAGGACCATCCAGGATGTGTCGGGTGGTTGGAAAACAAGTCTCCGAACAACATAAATGGGAGAGTCCCAGTTCTGGAAAGAAGTTAACAAAAAAGAAGCAACCCCGAAAAGTGCTGTGGATTTTCTATAGATACCAGCATGTATGTCTATACCTAAACGTGAGAAGGGTCTGGCAGGATACACCCCACACTGACGATGGAGTTCCCACACGGAGATGGAAGGAAGAGACAGAGTGGGTGGTACGTCATGTCCTCATCTGTCATGGTTTCCTTTTATTGATTTTTTAAACTTGGCCACGCCTGCAGCATATGGAAGTTCCCAGACAAGGTGTCAAATCAGAGCTGCAGCTGCCGGCCTACACCACTGCCACAGCAACTTGTGATCCGAGCCCCATCTTTGACCTATACCTCAGCTCACAGAAACACTGGATCCTTAATCCACTGAGCAAGGCCAGGGATCAAACCTGCATTCTCATTGATACTACTTGGGTTCTTAACCCACTGAGCCACAATGAGAACTCCATGGTTTCCTTTTCCACAAGAACGCTGTCTTCAATGTTCTACTTGTGTGATGAAAATTTAGGAAAAGCGGGGAGTTCCCCTTGTGGCTCAGCAGATTAAGTACCCAACTAGTATCCATGAGGATGCAGGTTTGATGCCTAGCCTTGCTCAGTGGGTTAAGGATCTGGCATTGCCGTGAGCTGTAGTGTAGGTTGCAGATGTGGCTCAGATCCTGCGTTGCGGTGGCTCTGGTGTAGGCTGGCAGCTGCAGCTCTGACTGGACAGGATCCTAGCCTGAGGACTTTCATATGCCTCAGGTATGGCCTTAAAAAGATCCCCCCCCAAAAAAAAAAAATTTTAGGAAAAGTAGGCACTTGCCAGGCACTTCACGTGCCCCATGGTCGTGCCTTCGTCTTAGCCCCCTTTCCACATCTGAAGGCGGCACCTGCTGAGGCCCCCTGTTCCCATGCATCCCCCTGCCAGGGACACTCTCCTCTGGGGTCTCTGAGGGGGTAGCTCCATGGCAGGGCCTGCTCAGCTAACCTCCCGCTCCTCCCGCCATTCTCACTGCACGTCTCTGTCTTCAGAAATGGAGCTGCTGCTGTAACCACTGTCCTGATCTCTATCCATCTCGGTCCCAGCTGGGTCCCCAGCAGCCAGCAGAGTAGGTGCTATTTGAGGCATGCTGTCAGACACACAGCTGACAACCTCAAAGGAGCTCAAAGGCCAGAAGTCGCTCCACCAGCCACCTCGGCCCCACCCCCAGATACAAGCACCCTGGTGTCCATTCCTGGCCAAAAGCCACACCTTCCCAACCCTGTTGTCCCCCTGGCATTGGGCTCTGGAGAAGACAGGGCCAGCTCAGACCCTGCTCCTGCCCTCCTCCCTGTGTGACTTCAGACCCTGCTCCTGGAAAGCGGAGAGGCTGGGAGCATCACCAGCCCCCCAGGGCTGCTGGAAACACATAGTGAGATTTCAGACCTAAGTCCCCAGGACACGCAAAGCACAGGATGATTCCACAAACCTCCACTCTTACTGTGTCATAAACATCCAGCAGCAGGTGAAACTCAAAGGGCCACCCAGCTCCCTGTTCAAGGGGAGGGTGACTCCAAGGGGGAAAGTCCCCAGTGTCTAGCAGAGATCTCACTGTCAATGCTAACGGGAGCCCTAAACTACCCAGAAGCAGGAGTCTTTTCTCTCTAGTGTCATTCTGCTTCAGAGGCAGGGCAATTTTTTTCTTTATTCGGATCGTAGCTAATGGCCTATAAATATCTCCTTATTGGCTTGCATTTTTCTGAAGCTTTAACACAATAAGAGCTTAATTACAGCATGCGATTGGCAACACCAGTAAATTAAGGGTTAGCTGATGTCCCCGTCTTTTTCCTGCAGTTGAGGGGCCTGTAATTTCGGCATTTTCATTCAAACGGAGCAGGAGCTTGGCAGCTGTGGCTCTGAGCCAAATGCAGACACCAGAGAGACACAGGGTTTCGTGTAGTGACCAGCCCCTTCTGCCTGCACTACCTTCGAAAACTCCAAATCTAGGACTGCCCATCCTCTGCCGTCACCCACAATCAGCTGGACTTATTACCAGGGGATTTCACTCCGTATACCTAGCAAGGGCCATTATCCCCAGACAAATAACTCTGAAAAGCATTTGGGCAGTCCAGAGCTGAGCTCTGGAGAAATCTGTCTTCTGGGTTATAAATGTAATCCCCAAACAAGCAAAAACAAACCAAGAATCACGTGGGGAAGACAACCCACACATGGGGTTGGGGGCTGTACATCTTTCCAGGCTTTTTACTATGAAAATGGGATCACAGGTCCACTTGGTCTGGACCCTGACAGGTCTTACATGGCTTTCTGGGTCATTAGAATCCTCTTCTAGATCACTGAGTGGCTATTTCATAGTTAGTTGTCTGGACGAATTGCTTGCATAGCCAATTTGCTACTGTTGGGCCTTTCTGCTTGCTATTTCCCACCATCATACACTTAATGAGCGTAAAAAAACTCTCACGGCCACACATACTCGTTCACAGCCACCATTCCCAGCAGGAACAGGCTCCTACTAGCATTTCCCCCAATAACATTTCAGGACCTGGTCCACCAGCCGGTCCTAGCTACCTCCCCAGAGCAAAAACCACACTGACAGGCACTCAGTGAGTGTTTGTGCTGAAGCAAGGTGTTATTTCTAACAACAAAGTAATCATGAATTCCTGTTCTTTCAGAAAAAAGAAATTAACAACTGCTTTTCAGGGTTGACCCAGGGCTCTACAAAAAGCAGGGATGTCGGAGTTCCCTGGTGGCTCAGCGGGTTAAGGATCTGGTATTGTCAATGGTGTAGCTCTGATTACTGGTGTGGGGTGGGTTCCATCCCTGGCCCGGGAACTTCTGTATGCTGCAAGCACAGCCCAAAAAAAAGGGGGGGGAATCAGAATGTAGGGATTTAATATTTCACGAGGATTAGCTCATCTGAATGCTCCACTCGCTCTCAGGAGAGAGGGACCACCGTCACCCCCATTTTCTAGACAAGGAAACTGAGGCCCAAGATGTGAGGTCATTTAGCTGGAGGGCAGCCACATTCTCACAGGTGCCTCTGGACCCGCCCTACTCCAGCTGGCCTGGGTACTACAAACCACACAGGCAAAGGCACTTTGGCTTTGCCCCTAAGGAAGGACAGTGGGAATAACAGCTGGCACTTCCAAGTGCCTTTGAACACCTCAGATCTGCTAAGGGACAAACCAGCCCAAAGAGCAAACCACGTACCCACCCCTTAGTCTGGCAGGGACGTGCGCCAATGGTCATCCGATATGTGTTCATTCAGCACCCACTGTGTACCCGGCAGCGGCCCCACAGTACAGCCGCATCTCCCAAGACCAAATGCAAACACAGCTGGAGACAGGAGAGGCAGCTGTGTCTTGGTAAAAGAAAAATGGCACCGGGTGCTACCTGTGTTCACAGGTATTTCTCATGGGGAAAGTCGAAGTAAAGCTGCAAATCAAAGGCAAGAGCCCTCAGCGTGCCCAAGACAAGGTCCAGAAGGATCGTAACAGTGTCACCAGTAGCTTTCCCTCCACCCAGGCTCCCCGCCCCAGCTCCCAGAGCTCTGCTAGGCCTGCACCCCACCCCACCCCAGGGCCTTCCTCACCTCATCTCCCCCCACTCTCCCACAATGCCTTCCTCTAGGAACACTCCCACCTCAGGGCCTTTGCACCGGCTGTTCCCACAGCCTGGGATGCTCTTCCTGCAGATCTCCACTGGTGGGTCCTCCCTCACATCCTTAAGATGTCATCCTCAGATGTCACCTTCCCATGGAGGTTTACCCTGACCTCCCCCTGCCCTGTCCATAATCCTGCTCTTTATTCCCCTGTGACAGTTATCACCTTCTGTCTTGTTTCTTCTTTATCTCCCCCTGCAGGAAGGCCAGCTCCCCCAGGGCAGGGATTTTGGTATCTTGCGCTTGCTCAGGGCTATGTCTGCAGAACCCGGCACTGAGGGAATATGCTCAAACTTTTTTCAGTGGAAATGAATGAAAAATGCGTGACATTTTAAGCACTTCTTCTGTGCGAGACACTCTTCCAAGCACGGTCTAAATGGTCTCTCTTCCTATTTCTTTCCTTCCTTCCTTCTTTCTTTCTCTCTCTCTCTTTTTTTTTTTTTGGCAGCACCCATGGCATACAAAGTTTCCCAGGCCAGGGACTGAACCCACGCCACAGCAGTGACAATGCCAGGTCCTTAACCCACTGAGCCATCAGGGAACTTCTAAATGGTCTAATTTAATCCTTACTCCACTCTCAATGACAGGCAGGGCAGGAATTTATCTGCCCTAAGAGGTGAAACACATCCAACCTGGCGGCCCGAATAGGGCCCACGAGGAAGTGCTATGAACAACCCCCTTTCCTAACTGGGGAAACTGAGGTGCAGAGAGGAAAGGCTCACAAGGCCAAGTCCAAGCCTGGGCGTCTGAGCTGGAGACCTCAACTTCAGCCTCCCTCTCCTGATCTTCTCCCAAGGACAAATTTCCAAAGCCCTTCCCTCCTGCCAGCTCTTCAGGCTAAATGACAAGGATCACCAGGGAGCCACATCCCCCGCTCCCCTTAGGGGCACGGGTCTCTCTGCTGGTATAAGGCAGGCCAAGCCTTGGGTCTTCAAAGTAGTTTCCGGAGCCAGGAGGCTCCAGGCGATTGTGCAATGGGCCCAGGCCAGCACTAGGGAGTAGTGGGGACTGTAGCAGCTCAAGTGGCCACTCCCATATCCTCATGGATACTAGTCAGGTTCATGTCCACTGAGCCATAATGGTAACAAAATCTCATTTTTAAATGTTCGCAGCTAATTCCCATAGTGGCTCAGTGGTAATGAACCCAACTAGTATTCAATCCCTGGCCTCGCTCCATGGGCTAAGGATTTGGCATTGCTGTGAGCTGTGGTGTAGGTCGCAGATGCGGCTCAGATCCTGTGTTGCTGTGGCTGTGGCATAGGCCAGCAGCTGCAGCTCCAATCTGACCTCTAGCCTGGGAACTTCCATATGCCATGGGTATGGCCATTAAAAAAAAAAAAAATTACCTCCATGCTGAAGAAACAAAAGACCTAACAAGCAAGTTTTGCTCCCCAGGACCACCGACCTGCAACCCCCAGTACAGGACTGAGCTAACTGGGTAATTCTCACTCGGACTATGTTCTTAGAAAAAGCCACAAGGAGGAAGCAGGGAAATGGAGCAGCCAGATCTGCCCCCAGGCACAGAGCCAACATGCTCTCCCTTTTGTTCCTTGAAAACTGCCAGGAGAGCCTCTGTGTGGGTCCTTGGGGCAAAAGAGAGGAACCAGTCCCTGAGCCTCACAGCACATTTCAGCCAAAGTCAGAGAAAGAAGCAGGCAGTGGGATTTAAAGCGAGTCCTGCCTGCCATCCCCCTTATGGCAGGGCTTCGGAGCTGAGAAGGCTTCTCCACACTCCAGAAATAAGAAGTTGGCTCTGTTTGAGCACTCCACACCCAAAGAGAGGGCTTTTTACAGTTTTGGTCCTCGAGCCCTGAATTAATGCCTGGTTAATGCCAATGTCACGCTGCAGGCTCTGGGAGGAGGTTGCCACAGGAGCCAGCTCAGCAGCAGTTGGCAGTCACCAGTTGCCAGGGTGGGTGGGAGGGAAAGGTACAGCAGAGGGTTGGAGCGGGGGGGTGGGAGAGAGAGACCTGGAGTCGCTCAATCCGTCACTGAATGCTCGGTTCTCTAAGCCTCAGTTTTCCCCTCTGGACAATGGGATCACAGCAGTGCCAGCCTCAGAATGTTCAAATGAAGTCCAGTGTGTAACTTATTAATTTTTTTTTAAGGGCCGCACCTATGGCATAAGGAGGTTCCCAGGCTGAGTGGAGTCAGAGCTACAGCTGCTGGCCTACACCACAGCCACAGCAACACAGGATTCGAGTCGTCTCTGTGACCTACACCACAGTTCATGGCAACGCACCAGATCCTTAACCCAGTGAGTGAGGCCAGGGATCAAACCCACAATCTCATGGTTACTAGTCGGATTCGTTTCCGCTGTACCACAACAGGAACTCTCCAGTGTCTAACTTTAGAGCACTTTCTTTTTTTTTTTTTTTTTTTTCATTTTGGCTGCCCCGCAGCATATGGAGCTCCCAGGCCAGGGATCAGATCCGAGCTGCAGTGGAGACCTAAGCCGCAGCTGCAACTATGCCAGAGCCTTTAATACACTGTGCCAGGTGGGGGATTGAACCCTTGTCCCATTGCTCCTAAGATGCCACCAATTCCACTGCGTCAGAGTGGGAGCTCCTAGAGCACTTTAATTCTAACTAGCTTTTGTTGTCAATATGAAAGGAATCAGCCTGGTGAATAATAACTCCATTCATACAGACCTACTGTGTGCCAGGCACCATGCTAAGTAAGCACTTTCAACACATCATGTCACTGCATCCTCGCAACTGTCTTGTTGAGGGTCCATCACCCCATTTTTAGGAGGGGCAGCTGAGGCTCAGAGAGGTAAAACAATCTGTGCAAGATCACAAGGCAAATGAAATGGACAGAGCTTTGCGGATGCCCACTGGAAGCCTGGGCAGGCCAGGCAGGAAGATGGCCAAGCAGGGGGCCCATAGCCCAGCCCAAGGCTCAGCCCAGGCCTGGTTGATCCCAAGTCCACGCCTTTCCGCCACAGTAGACAGAAGGCAGTTCGCCAGAGACAAAGCAGCAAAGGAGGAAATTCACGCTGCTGGGAGCAAAACCCCCAGGCCTCTGGGAAGGCAGGAGCAAGGCTGGGCACCAAGCTGCGCTCTACTGAGCTCCTCCTGCCTGGTGGTCTTGGGTAAACAGGCTGTCTTCTGAGTGGAACAAGAACTTGGCTTGGGGCTTGTAGGATGAACGTTACCTCCTAACACTGATAACAACAATAATCACGATAATAATGACTATGACATTATCATTTGGCAGCCCCAGTCACAAAAGGAGTCCTTCCTAGACAAATAGAGAAGTGGCCACCCATCTGGGAGGCAGAAGGGCAAGAAGTGGGGGAAGGGAGAGAGGAGAACCTAATTACATCCATTAGCTTCCTGAATCCTAGGAAACAGCCCACAGAATGGAATATGTCCACTGGACAGATAGCCAAACTGAGACTTCTCAGAACTGTCCAAAAAAGGCTGTATTCCAGCTCTTGCCTGATCAGGTAAGAAGTTCCTTCCCAGGATCCAGGAAGGGCCCCCCACATTTGCAGGCTTTAGCTTGGGGGGCTGGCCCCTATGTTCTAGGGCCATGGAGGTACCCTGACATGGACCAGAAAAGAGTTCCTGGAGAAAGATTCCCCCCAGGGTTCTACTTCCAATTGAGAGGAGTTCCAGTCTCACCCTTCAGCTCCCTTCCTCTCTGCATCCTCCACCACCCCCTGCCACAGTGGTGGGGTCAGACAGTCAGTCCGCTATGGCACAAACAGGCAGATTAGGAGAAGGACAGATAGTAGGACAGACAGACAAAGGTTCCACTTGGAAAAGAGGAGCCAGCGTTCACCAGGCACCAAGCTTTAGAGTCAGCCCAGGAGAGCCAGGCAACAGGGTCCCCAAGGGTCAGCCAGCCAGTCAGACAGCAGAGGCCAGCTGGAGGTAACCCAAGAGAGGAAGAGATAAGTGTTAAAGTCTGTGAAGTGCACGGATGGGCAGCCGGACAGGACAGGTTATCCTAGATAGCTGGCCAGGCAGCAGGGGGCTGCTCTGCGGTACTGGACAGATGGACAGCCAAATGGTGGTGGCAGAAGCCTATCCAGGACAGAGAGACAGCCAACGAGACGGTAGGAACTGCTCCAGATAAATGAACAGCCAGTCAGACCGCAGGGGTCGGCCCAATAGATATCTAAGTGACAGGTTTCGGACAGACAGGGAAGGGGAACCTGCCCCTGACACACAGGAAACCATATGGTAGAATTCACCCACTATAGCTGAGGACCAGAGAATCGGCAGAGATCCACCGCACCTTCTGGCCCTCGCCCATGAGATACCCCTTTAGCCTGGGCCGGCTCCCCACCTCCTGCAAGGAGCCCTCCGCCCAGGGCGTCCCACAGGGCCCGCCTCCCTCTCCCCGTCCCCGTCGCGGGCACGCAAGCGCCGCAGTTACGCCGGCGGCGCAGGGCGCGCCATTCCCGGTCCGCCCTCCGCGCCCTAGGCCGCCGCCCGCCCGCCGTCGCCGCCACGCTCGCTCACCGGCCCACGAAGTTCTCGAGCACTGAGCTCTTGCCGGCGCTCTGGCCGCCCACCACGGCAATCTGCGGCAGGTCCAGGTGGCAGCTCTGGCCGATGGAGCTGAAGGCATCCTGCAGCTTGTTGACCAGCGGGATCAGTTCTTCCATCCCGCGGTTGCCCATGGCGCCGGTGGCCCCGGCCCGAGCGCCCCGCGCTCCCCACCCGCCCCTGCCTTCAACGACGCGGCGTCCGCGGCCGTTCCTCCCCGTCCGCCCGGGCCTCGGCGCGACGCCCGCTCCCGGCTCGGCCTCACGGTCGCCGCCTCATCCGGTTCTCAGGCGACACCCGACCCAAGCGACCTCCCGCCCGGGGCCCTGGGGCTGCGCCCAAAGCCCTCGCCCCACCCCCGGTTGGTCAGCCGCGCTGTCGCTCGTGCACCCAAGCCAGTGAAAGGGAGGCACGGGCCTACAGCTGAATGAACCTTCCCCCCCGGGGACTTTCTCTCAGTCTCATTGGACGCGGGAACTGTCGCTATTGTAGAACAGCCAATAGCAGCCTGAAGCGAGTTGTTCAGGCCGGGAGGCGGTGTTTCGGAAAAAAGGCATGTTGGCCCCGCCCATTGGGGGAGTTCCCGGATGGCAGGCCCATCCGCCAGTTTTATTGGCAGGGAGACCGGCCAGTCAACAAAATTGGCCAGTGATACTAAGGATCGATTCTTAGACTCAGATCTGTCACTTGACTCTACCTAGTTCCCTAAAAATTTCCCATTGGTTTATATAAATATCACTCCGTTCCATCAGCCAACAAATCAAAAGAGGGTGGGATTTAACCTCGAATCTTGACGCTAATTGGACGATGTATCTGCCCATCAAAGAATCACAAGCGCTTACTTGTGATTGTCGTAGGTCGGCTAGTCTTCTGAAGCAAAGAGTAGACCCAAAGTACTCGCCAACGTGCGCCACCTTGTGGACCCAGTGGCGATGGTCACGCCTGAGTTTCTCGGCTCTTACAAAAAACTACAAGTCCCAGAATGCGTCTTGGCCCTGGGCTCACAAATCAGCTCCTTGCGCGGGGACCCAGTGCACTTTGAAGGTGAGAATCAGGCGATTAGTGGTTCCTAGGGAGAAGCAGGCTAGCTCGGCCTCGCTAGCTCCCACGCCTCCAGACCCTGGCGAATGCTGTCCTCCCGTAGGAATACCGTCTGATGACGCCTGTGTTGATGCAGCTGACGCTCCAACGTCGTTCCTCTGACTCTTCAACTTTAGCACATCTTGGATCTTTTTGAGTACTCAATGAAACTCAACGGAACTTCTCCCCAGAAAGTTCTCCTCTATTATTTTGCAGGCAACGCTGGGGATTCTGGGAACTGGGACTCTTGACCACTTGGAAGAGGCGGGGGAGTTCCCGCTGTGATACAGCGGGTTAAGGATCTGGCTTTGTCTCTGTGGCAGCGAGGGTTCGGTCCCTCAGCCGGTGCAGTGGGTTTAAATTCTGACGCTGTGGCAACTATGACGCTGTCGCTGGGATTCGATCCCTGGCCCGAGAATTTCCATGTGCTGATGGTGCAGCCAAAAAAAAAAAAAAGGAAGCCGGGAATAGATGGACTGACTTTAACAGAAGTGATTTGATTCCTCTGGACAAAGATAGGCCAGAGGCAGCCCAATAAAGAGCCAGGAGCAAAAGAGGTGGGGAAGTGGGCTGAGGGGGCAGGGCAGTAACAGGGGAAAGAAGAAAAATGAGTAAGAGGATGGCAGAGTGGCCAAAGTTATAGGCCTGCTCCCTGACCCAAGACCCAGGTCTCAGAGACAGGCAAAAAGATGGCCCAAAATGATTGGCACTGCAGCCTTGACGATGACGGCAGAAACCTGGAAACATCCTAACTGCCCATCCATGGAGCTCATGAAATAAATACTATGTAGCAGCTATAAAAAAAGGATTGAGGAAGTTTTCCTGTAGTGACATATAAACAATTTGAGCTACACTAAGAGAAAAGGAAGAAAAGCAAGGTACAGAACTGCATGTAAAGGATGGCAACATTCACGAAACTAATGTACAGGTGGAAAATTTCTGGAAGAATACACAAACTGATAAATGTAGTTGAATTCTTTATGATATTTAAATTGTAGATGCTATAAATGTGCTACTTTTTTTTACTTAAACCTTATCTTCAGAAGTTCCCTGATGGCCTAGTTGTTAAGGACTCAGTATTGTCACTGCTGTGGCTTGGGTTACTGCTGCAACTTGAGTTAGATCTCTGGCCCAGGAAATTCCGCATGCTGTGGGTACAGCCAAAAAAAAAAAATTGCAATAAATAAATAAATAACCTTACCTTCTAAGAGCTCTGTAACTGGCCATATCTGGACTAGATCCTAGGTCTATTTATTTGCTGGGTAGTAATGACCAAGTGACTCAATTTCTCTGAACCTCAGTTTCCTCATCTGTAAAATGAATTAAATACACTTGACAACCACTGAGAACAGTGCCAGGCTCAGTCTAAGTGCCTGCTAGATCACACTTACTATCACTGCTGTGTTTACTGACAATGAGATGAAGCCACAGGTCTGAAGAGTCAAGGCAAAGAGCCAGAGCTCTAGAGCCTGGCTGCCACCTCCTTGGCCGTGATCTTGAATAAATGACTTCCCCCTTTCTGGACTTCCCCCTCTCTGGACCTGTTTCCTCACCTATAAAAAGGAAGAGAATAGGAGTTCCCTGGTAGCTCAGAGGGTTGAGGATCTAGCACTGTAACTCCAGTGGCTCTGATGACTGCTGTGGCACAACTTCCATCCCTGACCTGGGAAACTCCCTCATGCTGCACTTTCCTACATATAGGATTTCTGGATACCAGCTGCTGCTATGGATACTTGTTATTATCATCAATGGCGGGATGGGGGTACATGGGCCCCAGTGACACTCAGATAAGGAAGGGGACCAAGACAGGCCACCTCCCCAAGAAGACACAGACACACTCTGTTATAATAAAAAGCACCACATACTTCAATATCTTCCATCCCCTCCCTCCTTCTCCCAAGTGGGGTCAATTCAGGGTGATTCCCACGGAGGCCAGGGCTTCAGTGGCCCAGGTGGGACAAAGGGTGGGGTCCCCATACATGGTCCGCATGAAGTCCCGCACGAAGTCAGGGAAGCGCTTCTCTACGATGCTGGCGCGCACAGCACTCATTAGCCGCAGCTGCAGGGCAGGGGTGTCAGCATCAGCCACCAGCACAGGGGAGACTCCCATCCCCCACCTTGCCTCACCCATCCCAGCCACAGGTCCACCTGATAGGCAATGTTGTGGACAGTGAGGTGGTGCAAGGCGGCCGTGTTGTCACTATGGAGCAGCGTATGCAGGAAAGCCCGGCTGTGCCTGGGGGTCAGGAGGTGGGGGCTCAGCAGAGCCAGGTCCGGCCCCCTCCCTGCCCTCCCCTAGCCTCCAGCCTCCAACCCTCCCCTACTTCTGGCAGGTGGGACAGGCACACTCTGGGTCTATGGGATGGAAGTCTTTCTCATACTGCTTCTTCTTCAGCTGCAGGTTCCCCGTGGGCACCAGGGCGGAGCCAAAGCGCTGGGGGATGGACAGGGGGGAGGGGAAGGTTGTCAACCAGGTTGTCTCCCAACGCACCTAACCCCCACCTTGGCTCCCCCAATCCCTCGCTGGTCTTTCCCCTGCCAAGGGCCTCACCGCCGTCCGTGTGGGGAAGACGCAGTCGAACATGTCGCATCCGAGAGCCACGCAGACCACCAGATCGGTGGCATAGCTAGGGGTGGGGCCGTGGGGGAGGGGAGCAGAGAACCTCAAGCCCTGGTCACACACCCCAAACCCCGACACCCAACCCTCACACTCCCCCCCCCAGACCGGCACCCTCAGGACCATCCCTAGCAGAGAGCCATGTCCTCCTAGGTCCCCTCCTGGGCAGGACAGGGTCCTCCCCACCAGGTCCCCAGAGGCAGGGGTCCCCAGGTACCCACTTCCCACAGGCAGGGCTGTCTCCCCTCCCCTCCACATACCCGACCCCCATCAGGTATCGGGGCTTGTCCTTGGGCAGCCTCGAGGTGCTCAGTGCCACCATCCTCCAGAACTGGCTCTTGCTCTCGCCCCCACTCAGGCCCCCGATGGCAAAGCCTGGCACGTCCCTCTTGGTCATTTCTGAGGGTAGAGGGGCAAGGTCAGGGGTGACCAGGCAAAAGGAGATAGGCCTCAGCCCCCTCCTCATCTTCCGCCTTGCCCTGAGGGCAGACCCTGCCCTCCCCTCCACAGACCCTCAGAGAATGTAAGAAAGAGTGAGAGAGAGAGAGAGAGAGAGAGAGAGTGTGTGTGTGTGTGCGCGCGCGCACCTGGGAGCTGCTAGTGATCTTGGCTACAGCTTTATCTGTGAAAGCTCCAGGGGCAAGGGGTGGAACACAGCCATAGCAGCGACTGGAGCTGCTGCAATAACAACACCAGGTCCCTAACCCTCTGCATCTCAAGGGAAGTCCTCAGCTACCGCTTATTGAGTGCCCGCTGCATGTAAGAGCCTCTCCTTCAAACCTCAGGAGAGGAGTTCCCACCATGGCGTGGTGGTTAACGAATCTGACTAGGAACCATGAGGTTGTGGGTTCGATCCCTGACCTTGCTCAGTGGGTTAAAGGATCCAGCGATGCCATGAGCTGTGGTGTAGGTCGCAGACACGGCTCGGATCCCACGTTGCTGTGGCTCTGGCTACAGCTCCGATTGGACCCCTAGCCTGGGAACCTCCATATGCCATGGGAGTGGCCCAAGAAATAGCAAAAAGACAAAAAAAAAAAAAAACACCTCAGGAGAAGCCCAGGGCCCACCCTTCCTTAGCTGAAAACTGAGATGAAGCCAGACGTGTTTCAGAATTTTCCAGTGAACATCCAACAGGCTGAATAACAGCCCATCATCAAACACTGTAACATTTCTACAGCAAAATGTATAAAGGCTCATAACTGGGGCAAAAAACCACAAAGGTCCAATCTTGCCACCAAATGAATTGCAAATTCCTGCAAGTTCTGGATATGAGAAGTGGGCAACTAGGCTCCAGAACTGCAGAAAGGGGACTGCAGATCTGAACTTGGTTGAGGCGGGCAGAGTTAAAACCGCTGGCCCCAGGCCACATATGCCAGGGGCTGGATTCGAACACACTGTGCCACAAGAGGACCCCCTCAGGTTTTTGGGGTTTTTTTTGTTTTATTTTGCTGTTTTTTCTGGGGCGGCACCCGTGGCATGTGGAGGTTCCCAGGCTAGGGGTTTAATTGGAGATGTAGTCAATGGCCTAGATCACAGCCACAGCAATGCAGGATCTGAGCCGCATTTGAGACCCACACCACAGCCCACAGCAACACTGGATCCTTAACCCACTGAGCAAGGCCAGGGATCGAACCCACAACTTCATGGTTCCTAGTTGGATTCATTAACCACTGAGCCACGATGGGAACTCCTGTTTTTGTTTTTGCTTTTAATGAAAAAGAACAGAAAATACCAGAGAGAGCATCTCACCTACAAAGATAAATTCTTCAGGAAGCCTTGGTTTCTACTTTTGTATATATCCATGCACACTGAGCTGTGGCATGAAATGTGCTTCTGTGGGTCTCCAGGAAAAAGACATTGGGGCAGTTCCTGTCGTGCCTCAGCGGAAATGAATCTGACTAGTATCCATGAAGACTCAGGTTCAATCCCTTGCCCTGCTCAGTGGGTTAAGGATCCAGTACTGCTGTGCGCTGTGGTGTAGGTCACAGACCGGCTCGGGTCCCGCGCTGCTGTGACTGTGGTGTAGGCCAGCAGCTACAGCTCCTGATTAGAAACTTAGCCTGGGAACCTCCACAGGCCGTGGGTGTGGCCCTAAAAAAAAAAAAAGCCAAAAAAAAAAAAGACATTGGAGTTCCCTGGTGATGCAGCAGTTTAAGGATCTGATGTCACTGTGGTGGCTCAGGTCACTGATGTGGTACAGGTTTGATCCCTGGCCACAGAACTTCCACATACCATTGCCTCCTCGTCCACCTCCCAAAAAAAGACTGGATCGGGTGGGGCTGGGGGGGGGGGGCGGGGGGGGGCAGCTTGAAGACCAAAAAAATTACAACAGGTCAATCTTCACAACAGCACACAGTGATGCCAGGTGTACATCCATGAGGCAAGAGATTAGAGGGCTGGATCCAGCCCAGCAGACTCCAGAACCCAGAGTCTTGCCCATGACACCTCACTGCCTTTAAAGCCCCCATTTCTGGAGTTCCTGTTGTGGCTCAGTGGTTAACGAATCCGATGAAGTTTGTAGGTTCGATCCCCGGCCTTCCTCAGTGGGTTAAGGATCCGGTGTTGCCATGAGCTGTGGTGTGGGTCATCATAGACGCAGCTTGGATTTGGCATTGCTATGGCTCTGGCGTAGGCCAGCAGCTACAGCTCTGATTCGACCCCTAGCCTGGGAACCTCCATATGCTGCGGGTACAGCCCTAGAAAAGGCAAGAAGACCAAAAAAAAAAAAAAAAGCCCCCATTTCTGCACCCCACATCGTCACCTTGGCCATAGCCTTGGTTCAGGCCTCAATGTCACCCTCCACCTGGGCAACCACTCCAACTTCCTCTATGGGGATTATGCTTCCTATCCCACTGGGATTTTTTCCCTATCTCCCACTCAATAGCCCTCCAGGGCTCCCTAGCACCCCACTGTGATGTCCCAGGGCCTCCACCATCAGCAAAATGCCCTGGGCCCAACCTCTTGCTCCTGACCACACATCTTACTTCCCAGGGAGGGAGCAGCGCAGTGTATAGGTTTTAGAGCTCAAGGTCCGAGTTCATATCCCAGCTCTGCAACATCTGAGCCGTGAGGCTGGACGTAAGGAAATTAACAGCTCTGTGTCTCAGCTTCCTCTTCTGAAACCTTGGGAACCTGGTAGTTCCCATCTTACAGGATGGCTATGAAAATTCAATGGGTCAATCTGTGACCAGCATTTGGTACAGAGCCTGGTGAATACCTGAAAATTGACAGCTGTTGGAATTCTTCTACTTCGAACTCATTCTACTCCATGCTGCCTCAGGACCTTGGCTTCAGCTGTTCCTTCCACCTAGAGTGTCCTTTTGCCCATTAACAACCACAGTCTCAGACCATTGCACGTCAGGCTCATGTGGGGGCCTCCGTGATGGAAAAGACCTGGTCCTGGGATTTCCGTTGTGACTCAGCAGGTTAAGAACCTAACTAGTGCAGCACCTGTTGTGGCTCAGGGGGTAAAAACCTGACTAGTTTCCATGAGGATGCGGTTTCAATCCCTGGCCTCCCTCAGAGGGTTAAGGATCCAGTATTGCCGTGAGCTGCAGATGCAGACTGGATCCCTAATTACTGTTGTTGTGATGTAGGCCAGCAGCTGCAGCTCCCATTAGACCCCCTAGCCCAGGAACTTCCATAAGCTACAGGTGCGGTCCTAAAAAGAACAGAAAAGAAAATCCCTGATCCCTTTAGCCCGTGGCTTTACCTTCTAGGCAGGTGGTCCGGAGATCCGCATCCAGCCCACCCTGGATGATGGCAAAGAGGTTCTGTTTGTCTGGCCACCGATGGGCTGCAATGCACCGGTCCAGCCAGCGGATTGATCTGCAAGAGGACCCGAATCACAAGCCAGAGAGGCTGGGTGAGGGGTAGGGAGACAAGGCTGCAGGACCAGGATCCCCTCCTCCTCTCCCCCTCCCCAACAGAAACACACACACACACACCTATACATGGCTTCTTCCACACGTGGCCCTGTCACAGTGCTGCTCACCACGTCGTCAAGCTGCATGATGATGTCAGAGCCTGGAGAGGAAGACAGGAGCACAGTCACTGGGAAAGCCCCCACCTCCAGCTGGGGACAAGCTGGACCCCATTAGTCCCTCTCTGCGTCTTGCTGACTCCCACTAAGCCCCTCCATCTATTTATACAGCAACCAGAGGGAGCTTTTCAAAACGCACATCTGGGAGTTCTCTCATGGCTCAGTGGGTTAAGGATCCAGCATGTCATCACTGTGGCTCAGGTCACTGCTTGTGGCACAGGTTCCATTCCTGGTCCAGGAATTTCTGCATGTCTTGGGTGTGGCCAAAAAAAACCCAACAAAATGCACATCTGATCTTGCAACCCCACCCACCACCAGCAAAAACTCTATCCTGGCACATGTAATATAAGCCCACCTATGCAAATTTATCCTTCAAGAATAAGATGAAGTGTGCACAAAGTGATTCACCATGGTAGGACAGACAATAGCAAGGTGGGGGTCCAAATGTCTGTCAGCAGAGGTCTAGTGAAATAAACCATGGTCCAGCCCTTAAGGAAAGGTTCTTTCTCACAATTCCAATATCCAGAAAATCGAAGGATTTTTCTTATGCTTATGGCACATTCATATGGCAGCAATACCCGTAACAGTTGTCGTCTTTTTAAAAATGCGATTTAGGAGCTCCAGTTGTGGCTCAGTGGTTAACAAATCCGACTAGGAACCATGAGGTCATGGGTTCAATCCCTGGCCTTGCTCAGTGGGTTAAGGATCCGGCGATGCTGTGAGCTGTGGTGTAGGTCCCAGACGCGGCTCGGATCCCGCGTTGCTGTGGCTGTGGCGTAGGCTGGTGGCTACAGCTCTGATTCAACCCCTAGCCTGGGAACCTCCACATGCCGCAAGAGTGGCCCAAGAAATGGCAAAAAATAAAAAAAAATAAAAAATAAATAAAAACGTGTTTTATTTATATTTTAGCCACTCCCATGGCCTATCAGACTTCCCAGGTCAGGGATCAAACTGGTACCACAGTTATTACTAGAACCACAGCAGTGACAACACTAGATCTTTAACTTACTGAGCCAGAAGGGAACTCCTAAAAAATGAATTTAGTATGAAGATTCAAAAGTGCTGGAGTTCCTGTCCTGGCTCAGCAGTTAATGAACCTGACTAGCACCCATGAGGATGCAGGTTCTATCCCTGGCCTCACTCAGTGGGTTAAGGATCCGGCATTGCTGTGGCTGTAGTGTAGGCCAGCCAGCGGCTACAGCTCCGATTCAACCCCTAGCCTGGGAACCTCCATGTGCTGCAGGAGAGGCCCTAAAAAGACCAAAAAAAAAAAAAAAGTGTTAAGAGTTCCTGCCATGGCTCAGTGGGTTAGTGAGTTTAGGTCTGTGGGAGTGCCAGTTCAATGCTGGACCAGGGAACTTCCATAAGTAATGGGTGGGTGCAGATAGAAAAAGAAAAGAAAAAAGACAAAAACTTTAAGGCAATAAAAGCAAAATGTATACCATATGAGCCAGCAATCCACTTCTGGGTGTATTCCCAAAAGAACTGAAAGCAATCTCAAAGAAACATTTGCAAACCCATGTACATAGCAGCCTATTCACCACAGTCAAAACATGAAACTCAGCATCCACTGACAGATAAACAGATACGCGAAATGTCCTACAGACATACAATGGAATACCATTCAGCCGTAAAAAGGAAGGTGGAGTTCCCCTAGTGATCGGCAGAAATGAACCAACTAGTATCCATGAGGATGTGGGTTCAATCCCTGACCTTGTTCAGTGGGTTAAGGATCTGGCATTGCTATGAGCTGCAGTGTAGGTTGCAGACGGGGCTTGGATGGTGTAGGCCGGCAGCTGTTCCTAGCCCAGGAACTTCCATATGCTGCAGTTGGGGCCCTAAAAAAAAAGGAAAAAAAAAAAAGAAAGAATGACAGAATCGGAACATCACCAGTTTGCATCTTCTAGTAACAGTTCCAGGGGAGGAGCAGGATGGTTCACTGGGAGAGTCTGGCAGATATCAGGTGTCCCCTGGTAGACATACACACTGTGACACTTTCTTGTCAAAAGGAAGGACTTGAATCTGCCTGAAACCTGCAGATTCAACTACCAACTTACAGGAAAACTATTACATGACCCCTACACCCTGAGGATGCCATCAGCAAAATTTAGACTCTGTGAACCACTATAGGGCAAAGGAAGCATTTTCTCTGAGAAGAAAATTGCTTTAAAAAAAAAAAAAGGAAATGTAATAAGAAACTATTAAAAAGAAATAGGGTCAACTATACTCCAATAATATTTATTTTTGAAAAAAAGGAACTGGGGAGTTCCCGTTGTGGCTCAGTGGAAATAAATCTGACTAGTATCCATGAGGACACAGGTTTGATCCCTGGTCTCCCTCAGTGGGTAAAGGATCTGGGGTTTCCATGAGCTGTAGTGTAGGTCATAGACATGGTTCAGATCTGACATTGCTGTGGTCTAGGCCAGTGGCTACAGGTCTGATTTGATTCCTAGCCTGGGAACCTCCATATACCGTAGGTGCGGTCCTAAAAAGACAAAAAAAAAAAAGAAAGAAAGAAAAGGAACTGAAAGGAGAAACTATACAACATTTTGTAGATATTAAAAAGAGACTTAAGGGAGTTCCTGTCATGGCTCAGCAGAAACAATTCTAACCAGGAACCATGAGGTTGCAGGTTCAATCCCTGGCCTTGCTCAGTGAGCTAAGGATCCAGCACTGCCATGAGCTGTGGTGTAGGTTGCAGACAGGCTTGGATCCTGAGTTGCTGTGGCTGTAGTGTAGGCCAATAGCTGTAGCTCTGATTCCACCCCTAGCCTGGGAACCTCCATATGCTGCAGGTGTGGCCCTAAAAAGAAAGAAAAACAGAGACTTAATAGAACACTAAAAATTAACTATAATAAAATTTTTAATTTTTTTTTTTTTGGTCTTTTTAGGGCCACACCCACAGCATATGGAGGTTCCCAGGCTAGGGGTCTAATGGGAGCTGCAGCTGCTGGCCTTCGCCACAGCCACAGCAATGCCAGATCTAAGCCATGTCTGCGACCTATACCATAGCTCACAACAACACCAGATCCTTAACCCACTGAGTGAGGCCAGGGATCAAACCCACAACCTCATGGTTCCTAGCTGGATTCATTTCTGCTGCACCACAACAGGAACTCCTTAAATTTTTTTTTTTTGTCTTTTTGTCTTTTTGCCATTTTTCTTGGGCCGCTCCCGTGGCATGTGGAGGTTCCCAGGCTAGGGGTCCAGTCGGAGCTGTAGCCACTGGCCTACACCAGAGCCACAGCAATGCAGGATCCGAGCCGCATCTGCAAACTACACCACAGCTCACGGCAACACCAGACCGTTAACCCACTGAGCAAGGGCAGGGACCGAACCCGCAACCTCATGGTTCCTAGTCGGATTCGTTAACCACTGTGCCACGACGGGAACGCCCTTAAATTTTTTTTAAAAAGCAAGAGTTGCTGAATAGCACTGGGAACTATATCTAGTCACTTGTGGGGGAGCATGATGGAGAATAAAGTGAGAAAAAGAATGTATATGTGTGTGTGTGTGTGTGTGTGTGTGTAAGACTGGGTCACTTTGCTGTTCAGTAGAAAATTGACAGAACACCATAAAACAACTATAATGGAAAAAATAAAAATCATTTAAAAAAAAAAAAGCAGGAATACCCACTATGGCACAATGGGATCAGCAATATCTCTGGAGCACTGGGACATGGGTTCGATCCCCAGCCCCACACACTGGGTTAAGGATCTGGCATTGCCACGGCTGCAGCATGAGTAACAACTGTGACCCAGATCTGATCCCTGGCCTAGGAGCTCCATGTGCCACAGGGCAGCCAAAAGAAAAAAAAGGGGGGGAGGGGGGAGGTTCCATTGTGGCTCAGCAGATGCCACTGTAAAAAAAAATAAAAAAATAAAAAGGTGGAAGCTCCTTTGTGGCACAGCGGCACTGCTGCAGCTATGGTGCTGGTCACAAATGCAGCACACACTCGACCCCTGACCCAGGAACTTCCACATCACACTGGTGCGGCCTAAAAAATAAATAAAAAGATTTAAGAGATCTTTCAGGAGCTCCCATCATAACTCAGCAGTAACAAACCTAACTAGTATCCATGAGGATACGGATTCAGTACGTCGCCTTGCTCAGGGGGTTAAGGATCCCAGTTGCCATGAGCTGTGGTGTAGGTCGCAGATGTGGCTCAGATCCCATGTTGCTGTGGATCTGTGGATGTGCCATGGGTCAGCAGCTGTGGCTCAGATTTGACCCCTAGCCTGGGATCTTCCATACACTGACACTGTGGCCCTAAAAAGCAAAAAAAAAAAAAAAAAAAAAAAAAAAAAGAGAGAGAGAGATCTTTCAAACAATTGCAGTATCTGGACATTATCTAGATCCTGAAATAAACAAACTGTAAGAAAATTTGACAACAGCAAAAAAGCCAACAAACCAATTGAAAAATGGGCAAAAGACCTGAATAGACATTTCTCCAAAGATATACAGGTGGCCAACAAGCACATAAAAAAATGCTGATTATTATTATCACTGATTATTAGAGAAGTGCAAATCAAAACTGCTATGAGGCACCACCTCACACCAGTCAGAATGGCCATCATTAATAAGTCCACAAATAACAAATGCTGGAGGGGTATAGAGAAAAGGGGACCTCCTGCATTGTTGGTGGGAATGTAAGCTAGTACGACCACTATGGAAAACAGTATGGAAGTACCTTAGAAAACTATACATAGAACTACCATATGACCCAGCAGTCCCACTCTTGGGCATATATCGGACAAAACTTTCCTTGAAAAAGACACATGCACCCGAATGTTCTTTGCAGCACTATTTACAATAGCCAAGACATGGAAACAACATAAATGTCCATCGACATTTTGGATGGTACTTGGATAATTGGATTAGGAAGATGTGGTATATACACACAATGGAATACTACTCAGCCATAAAAAAGAACAAAATAATGCCATGTAGAGCAACATGGATGGAACTAAGAGACTCTCATACTAAGTGAAGTATGTCAGAAAGACAAATACCATATGATATCACTTATATATGGAATCTAATATATGGCACAAATGAACCTTTCCACAGAAAAGAAAATCATGGACTTGGAGAACAAACTTGTGGTTACTGAGCAGGAGGGAGTGAGATTGACTAGAAATCTGGGGTTAATCGATGTAGACTGTTGCGTTTGAATGGATGGGCAATGAGATCCTGCTATGTAGCACTGAGAACTGTCTAATCACTTCTGATGAATCTATACATGTATGTAACCGGGTCAACATGCTGTATAGTAGAAAACTGACAGAACACTGTAAACCAGCTATAACGAGGGAAAAAAAAAAGAAATTTTGACATTTTTTTAAACAACTGAAACTCTAAACACCGGCCAGACATTTGTCTTTTTTTGGCCACACACATGGCATATGGAGGTTCCCAGGCTAGGAGTCCAATCAGAGCTATAGCTGCCAGCCTACGCCAGAGCCACAGCAACGCTGGATTTGAGCCGCATCTGTGACCTAAACCACAGCTCATGGTAAGGCTGGATCCTTAACCCACTGAGCAGGGCCAGGGATCAAACCTGCAACCTAATGGTTCCTAGTCAGATTTGTTAACCACTGAGGCATGGCGGGAACTCCAGGCCAGACATTTGATGATGGTAATGAATTATTGTTAGTTGTCTTTAGGTGAGATGATAGAATTGTGGTTATGTTTAAAAAAAAGTCTGTGGGGTCTAAAATATGATGCAAATGAACTTATTTACGAAATAGAAACAGATTCACAAACACAGAAAAAAAACTTACAAGGGTAAAGGACAAGGGGTAGAGAAGGGATAAATTAGGAACTTGGGATCAACTACTATATATAAAATAGATAAATAACAAGGTCCTACTGTACAGTACAGGGAACTATGTTCAATATCCTATAATAAACCATAACGGAAAAGATACGAAAAAGAATGGCTGTGGTGTAGGCTAGCAGCTGCAGCTCTGATTCGACCCCTAGCCAGGGAACCTCCATATGCCACGGGTGTGGCCCTAAAAAGACCAAAAAAAAAAAAAAAGAATAGATATACATATATACGTATAACTGAATCATTTTTGCTATACTCCAGAAACTAATATATTGTAAATCAACTATACTGCAATGTTAAAAAGAGTAAGAACTCCTTTGTTTTAGAGACACAAATTAAAATACTTACAGTTGGAACTCCTACTATGGCACAGCAGTGTTGTCTCTGTACTGCTGAGGTGCAGCAAGTTCAATCCCTGGCCTGGGAATTTCCACATGCCACAGTGGCAAAAAAAAAAAAAAAAAAAAAAGACCAAAGCAAAAATAGCTAAAAATTTGAAAATATATAGGATATATAAGACTGCAACTATGAAAAAATAAAATAAGGGAGTCCCTGTTGAGGTTCAGCGGGTTAAGGACACAACATTATCTCCATGCAGGTGCCGTCCCTGGCCTGGCTCAGTGGATTAAGGACTAAGCCTTGCCACAAAGTACAGCATAAGTTGCAGCAGACGCTGCTTGCAACTGGTCTTGCCATGGATGTGGTGTAGGCCTGTAGCTGTAACTCTAGCCAATCCCTAGCCCAAGAACTTCTGTATGCCACAGCTACAGCTGTAAAAAGAATAAATAAATAAATAAATAAACCAACAGCAACAACAAAGAAACAAAATAAATAAAATAAGATCAGGAGGTCCCGCTGTGGGACAGTGGGTTAATGATCTGGCTTGTCTCTGTGGGGTGCCAGTTTGATCCCTGGCCTGGTGCAGCAGGTTAATGATCTGGCATTGCTGCAGCTGTGACAGAGGTCACAGCTATGGCTGGGATTCAATCCCCAGCCCAAGAACTTCCAAATAAATAAAAATAAAATCAGTGAAGCATATCCATTAATTGGTCTGTTATTTGGCTATATAAAGGAATAAAGTACTGATATATGCTACAACATAGATGAACCTCAAAAAACGTTATGCTGGAGTTCCTTGTGGCTCAGTAGTTGAAGGATCTGGTATTCTTTTACATTGGGGCTCAGGTTGCTACTGTGACATGGGTTCAATCCTTGGCCTGGTAACTTCCACACGTTGCAAGCATAACGAAGAAAAAGGAAATTATGCTAAGTAAAAAAAAAAAAAATTCATAAAGACAACATATTGTATGATTACATTTACATGAAATATCTAGAATACACAAATCTATAAACAGAAAGTAGATCAGTTAGTGGTGGGGGAGATAGGACTTGATTGATTAGTGGTGGGGGAGATAGGAATTGATTGAGAGGGTGTGATTGATAAAGGTACAGGATTTCTTTTTGAGATGACAAAAATGTTCTGAAATTAGATTGTGGTGATGGTTGCCCAACTCTGTGACTATACTAAAAACCATATGTGTGTGTGTGTGTGTGTGTGTATTTTTTGTGTCTTTTTGGGCTGTACCCATGGCATATGGGGTTAAATCAGAGCTGCAACTGCTGGTGTACACCACAGTCACAGCAACTCTGGATCCTTAATCCACTAAGGGAGGCCAGGGATCAAAACCTCATGGATAGTAGTCAAGTTTGTTACCACTGAGCCATGGCAGGAACTCCGAAGTAACTTTTATTATTTTAATTTTTATTTTTTGCTTTTTTTTAGGACTAAATCCACAACATATGGAGTTCCCAGGCTAGGGGTCAAATCAGAGGAACAGCTGCTGGCCTACACCACAGTCACAGAAACACCAGGTCTGCAACCTACACCACAGCACATGGCAATGCTGGATCTTTAACCCACTGATCGAGGCCAGGAATCCAACCTACTTCCTCAAGGATGCTAGTCAGATTTGTTTCCTCTGAGCCACGACAGGAACTCCCAAAGTACACATTTTAAACGTGTGAATTTTCTGTGTATATCTCAATAAAGCTGTTTAAAAAAAAAAATCAACAAAACAAAAAAACAAAAAAATGAAGAAAAACCACAAGCCAGAAGTTTTTTGTTTTTTGTGGTTTTTTTGCTATTTCTTTGGGCCGCTCCCACGGCATATGGAGGTTCCCAGGCTAGGGGTTGAATCGGAGCTGGAGCCACCGGCCTACGCCAGAGACACAGCAACGCGGGATCCGAGCCACGTCTGCAACCTACACCACAGCTCACGGCAACGCCGGATCGTTAACCCACTGAGCAATGGCAGGGATCGAACCCGCAACCTCACGGTTCCTAGTTGGATTCGCCAACCACTGCGCCACGACGGGAACTCCCAGAAGTTGTTTTTTGAGAAAGATCAACAAACTCAAAATCAACCCCAACCAGACTAATCAAGAAGGAAGAGATCCGGAGTTGTAGTCGTAGCTCAGCAGTAACGATTCCAGCTAGTATCCATAAGGATGCGGGTTTGCACCCTGGCCTTACTCAGTGGGTTAAGGATCCAGTGTTGCAATGAGCTGTGGTGTAGGTCACAGACATGACTCAGATCCCCAGTTGCTGTGGCTCTGGTGTAGGCTGGTGGCTACAGCTCCAATTAGACCCCTAGCCTGGGAACTTCCATATGCTGCAGGAGAGGCCCTAGAAAAGACAAAAAAGACCAAAAAAAAAAGACAAAAAAAAGGAGGTATCGAGATACAGGAAGCATAGAGGACCCCAAACAAGTTGAACCCAAACAGGCCCACCCCAAGACATATTATAATAAAAATGGCAAAAGTTAAAGAGAAGATTCTAAAGGCAGCAAGAGAAAAGAAAAGCATTAATTATAAGGGAAGCCCCATAAGGCCATCAGCTGATTTCTCTACAGAAACACTACAGGCTAGAAGACAGTGGCAAGATATATTCAAAGTTCTAAAAAGAAAAAATTTGCAGCCTAGAATACCCAGCAAGAATATCATTTAAAATAGAAGGAAAAATAAAAAATTTCTTCAACATACAAAACTAAAAGAGTACAGCAATACTAAACCCATTCTAAAAAAAAATACTAAAAGGAGGGTTAATAGATGGAGACTATTGCCTTTGGAATAGATAAGCAATGAGATCCTGCTGCGTAGCACCAGGAACTATGTCTAGTCACTTATGATGAAGCATGATGGAAGATAATGTGAGGGAAAAAAAATGTATACATGTATGTATAACTGGGTCACCACACTGTACAGTAGAAAATTGACAGAACACTATAAACTAGCTATAATGAAAAAAAATTATTATATGAAGAGTTAAAAAAAAAGAAATACCAAAAGAGCTTCTCTAGATAAAAAAGATGTAAGAAGAAATAGGATGGAGGAAATCACAATTGGAAAGCAATCACTTAAGCCAGTATACAGATCTAAAAGGAAAAAAAAAACCTACTGTAAATGTGACAATAAACACAAGGAATAGCAAAAGGACAAACATGAAGATGTTAAAAAGGACCTCAAAATCACAGAACGTGGGGAAGGAAAGTAAGAAAATCTGGGCCTTTTTTTTTTTTTGTCTTTTTGCCTTTTCTAGGGCTGCTCCTGTGGCATTTGGAGGTTCCCAGGCTAGGGGTCTAATTGGAGCTGTAGCCGCCAGCCTAAGCCACAGCCACAGCAACTCAGGATCCAAGCCGCGTCTGTAACCTACACGACAGCTCACAGCAACGTCGGATCCTTAACCCACTGAGCAAGGCCAGGGATCGAACCCACAACCTCATGGTTCCTAGTTGGATTCCTTAACTGCTGAGCCACGACGGGAACTCCTGGGCTTTTTTTTTTTTTAAATAATGTGTTTGAGCCTATATGACTATCAGGCTAAAGCAAGCAGATGTAGGAAGGGGTTAACATACTTGAAAAACAGAGCAACCAAACATTACATTCACAAAAACTTTTAGAACCTGCAACTCATGGTTCTTAGATCTGTTAACCACTGAGCCACGACGGGAATTCCAGGTTTTACTAAATAATTCTATGAGACATTTAAAGATGAAATAGTTCCTGTCATGACGCAGTGGAAACAAATCCAACTAGGAACCATGAGGTTACGAGTTCGATCCCTGGCCTCACTCAGTGGGTTAAGGATCTGGCATTGCCGTGAGCTCTGGTGTGGGTCAAAGGCACGGCTTGGATCTGGCGTTGGCTGTGGCTGTGGTGTAAGCTGGCAGCTATAGCTCCAAGTAGACCCCTAGCCTGCGATCCTCCATATGCCGCAGGTGCAGCCCAAAAAAAAAAAAAGGATGAAATAACATCAGTCTTAGGCAAATTCCAACAGATAATAACATGGGAGAAGCAAAGTAGGCTGGGATACAAATGAAACATAATGGCCGAGACCTGGTGATTGCTGAACTGGATGACAGGTCAGTGAGGTTGTCTATTTTGGTATAAACTTGAAATTTTCCAAAATTAATAAAAATACAAGTACAGAAGAATGTGCCATAAATAGCATGCTCTCATCATGGAGAAAATTACAATAGTTTTGAACTTGCTTGATTTGGTATAAACTCTGGAAGAATATCTGAGAAATGAAAAACAGGGAGTCTCTGTCATGGCTCAGTGAAAACGAATCTGACTAGTATCCATGAGGATACAGGTTTGAACCCTGGCCTCACTCAGTGGGTTAAGGATCCAGCATTGCCATGAGCTATGGTACAGGTCACAGACATGGCTTGGATCTGGTGTTGCTGTGTCTGGGGCTCTGATTCAACCCCTAGCCTGGGAACCTCCATATGCTGTGGGTGCAGCCCTAAAAAGACAAAAAAAGAAAAATGAAAAAGAAAGAAAGATTAAAAAAAAAAGAAAAAAATAAAAAACAGATGTTGCCTAGTGGCTCAGCAGGTTAAGTATCTGGCATTGTCACTGCTATGGCATGGGTTTGATACCTGGCCAGGGAACTTTCATGCACCAGGGGCACAGCCACTTAACAAAAAGAGAAAAAAACAGAAACAGAGGTGACCTTTAGTAGTAAAGGAGATGGATCGAGAATAGACCTGGAAAGGGTACTGTTTCCTATACACATTTTTATATGGGAATATATACAAAATATATTATTGTTAATTTCTTTTTTTTTGTCTTTTTTTTTAGGGCTGCACCCGCATGGAGGGTTCCCAGGCGCGATCCAAGCTCTGTCTGCAAACTGCACCACAGCTCACGGCCCACTGAGCAAGGCCAGCTATCAAACCCTCGTCCTCGTGGATGCTAGTCAGATTTATTTCCACTGAGCCACGATGGAAACTCCAATTTTTTTTTTAATGGCAGAACCCCCAGCATGCATAAGTTCCCAGGCCAGGGATGGAAACCTTGCCACAGCAGTGACTCAAGCCACAGCAATGACAATACCTTTAACCCGCTAAGCCATCAGGGAATTCTTAATTTTTTTGCTCTAAAAGAAAATCAAAAAGTTCCTGTTGTAGCTCAGCAGGATTAAGAATCCAACTAGTGGAGTTCCCGTCGTGGCGCAGTGGTTAACAAATCCGACTAGGAACCTGCCCTTGCTCAGTGGGTTAACAATCCGGTGTTGCCCTGAGCTGTGGTGTAGGTTGCAGACGTGGCTTGGATCCCTCGTTACTGTGTCTCTGGCGTAGGCCGGTGGCTACAGCTCCGATTTGACACCTAGCCTGGGAACCTCCATATGCCGTGGGAGCGGCCCAAAGAAATAGCAAAAAGACAAAAAAAAAAAAAAGAATCCAACTAGTATCCCTGAGGATGTAGGTATGATCCCTGGCCCCACTCAGTGGGTTAAGGTCTGGTATGGTCCCGAGCTATGGTATAGGTCACAGATGCGGCTGGGATCTGGCATTGCTGTGGCTGTGACATAAGCTGTTGGCTATATCAGCTCCAGTTCAGCCCCTAGCCTGGTAACTTCCCTATGCAGCAGGTGTGACCCTATAAAGCCAAAGGGAGAAAAAAAGAAAAAAAATCAAAACACACAAGCCCCTGAAGGATCTGCTCCTGCCACCTTTTGGTTCTTTACCTCCATACACACACGCACCCCCTCCTCTGTCTCTGTTCCAGCCATGCCAGTCGGGACCCTGCTTCATGACCTTGCACTGGATGCTTCTTCTTTCCAGAACATACTTTCCTCTTTGGATATTTAGTACATTTCTCCTCATCCATGGGTTTTAGGCCTAGGGCAACACTCCCTGAGCCTAGACTGAATCCTGCCAAAAGTCCCACATACCTGGCATTCACAGTAAGGGTGCCAATCTTGCATTTATTTGTGCTGTTAAAAAAAAAAACTTTTTTTTTTTTTTAATTTTTACGGGCGTTTGTGTTGAGGTTCAGTGGGTTAAGAATATGACTAGTATCCATGAGGATGTGGGTTCGATCCCTGGCCTCGCTCAGTGGGTTAAGTATCAGCATTGCCACAAGCTGTGGTGTAGGTCACTGATGTGGCTCAGATTGCTGTGGCTCTGGCTGTATCCAGCAGCTACAGCTCCAATTAGACCCCTAGCCTGGGAACTTCCATGTGCAGCATATGTGGTCCTAAAAAGACAAAAAATTGTTTAAAAATTGGGGGGTAATTCCCTTCTGGCTCAGTGGGTTAAGAATCCAGCAGTTTTCACTGCTTTGGTGCAGGTACTATCCCTGGCCTGGGAACTTCCACATGCTAAGGGCAAAACCAAAAAAAAAAAAGTTTTAATAACTTATTTTATTTTTAATTTATTTTTATTTATTATTATTATTATTATTTGCTTTTTAGGGCCACACTCGCAGCATATGGAAGTTCCCAGGCTAGGGGTTGAATCAGAGCTACAGCTTCTGGCCTACACCACAGCCACAGGAACAAGGGATCCACGCCGTGTCTGTGACCTACACCACAGCTCACAGCAATGCTGGATTCCCCCACCCACTGAGTGAGGCCAGGGACCGAACCCACATCCTCATGGATACTAGTCGGATTCATTTCCGTTGTGCTACAATAGGAACTCCTATAATTCATTTTAAAATAATAATATGAATACATTATTATTCAAGATGCTAAATGTACTCTGAACTTAAAACAATACAACAGGGGAGCTTCTGATTCGGCGCAATGGGATCAGAGGCATCTTGGGAGCGCTGGGATGCGGGTTCAATCCCCTGCCTGGCACAGTGGGTTAGGGATGCAGCATTGCTGCAGCTTTGGCTTAGGTCAAGATTGCAGCTCAGATCTGATCCCTGACCTGACCATGTGCTGTGAGGTGGGCAAAAAAAAGAAAAAAGAAAAAAATACAACAGGATATTTGGTGAAAAGTTTCTTGCCCATTGAGGGATGAATTACAAAGAACATGTAACCCTTTAGAGGTGATGGATGTATTCACTATCTTGATTGTGGCGAAGGTTTCATGGGTATATACATATGCCAAAATGTACAAGAGGGTACACTTTAAATATGTGTAGCTTACTGCACATCAATTACACCCCAATTTAAAAAAAAAGAATTTCCCCCACACACACCATAGCTGTAACCAAGCCATAGCAGTGACAACCTTAACCTGTTAAGCCACCAGGGAACTCCAAGAGAAAAGAATTTAAATTCTCCCTATTGGGAGTTCCCTGGTGGTCAGGATTTGGTTCTTTCACCACTGCAGGTTGGGTTCAATCCCTGGTCTGGGAAATGAGATCCCACATTAAGCCAAAAAAATATTAGCATGCCCAGTCAAAAAAAAAAAATTTTTTTTGCCTTTTTAGGGCCGAACCTGCGGCATATGGAGGTTCCCAGTCTAGGGGTCCAATCAGAGCTATAGCTGCAGGCCTGTGCCACAGCCATAGCCATGCCAGATCCGAGCCACATCTGGGACCTACACCATAGCTCACAGCAACACTGGATCCTTAACCCACTGAGCGAGGCCAGGGATGGAACCTGCAACCTCATCGTTCCTAGTCAGATTCGTTTCTGCTGTGCCACAACGGCAACTCCCCAAATTTTTTTTAATTAAATGAAATGCTTACTTTTGGAAGTTCCCCTGTGGTGCATCAGATTAAGTATCCAGTGCTGCAGCAGCTTCGGCATAGGTAACAACTGTACTGAAGGTTTGATCCCTGGCTGAGGAACTTCCACATAGTGCAGGAGAGGCCAAAAAATAAAATCTTCCTATCTACAAGCTCTCCAATTTCCCTCTCTCAGGAAACTTGTACTTTATTTTTCTTCCCTGAGATTCTGTATGCAAATAAAAGCAAATCATATATGTGTTGTTGTTGTTGTTGCTATTTTTTCCATACAAATGGAAACATCAATGAACTTTACCTGCACTGTTTTGTTTTGGGTTTTGTTGTTTTGTTTTGCCTTTCTAATTATGCTGTTTTCACCAATGCTTGTCTCCCTTTTGGGCTGTAAGTTCCATGGATAGTATGACATCAGTACCCAGACTCAGAGTATCTATATTCAGGAGCCACAGAATATCTATATTGAGGGGTCTGAAAACACCACTCTGCTTAGAAGATGTGAAGGTTTGAACCTGTTTCCAAAGCACTTTATGAAACTGAAAAATGTTAGCTGACCTTATCAAGGAATAGGGGATAGTAATGGAGATGGGAGGGGTCTAAAGTCTCCCCAATACCCTCATGTTGCCCCCATTATTTCAAAATATCTTTGCCAGCTAATTTACTATTTAAAAAACAATAGCAATAAAGATAACACTAAAAGCTACCATGTGTGTCAGAACTGTGATAAGAGATTTACTGACATTACATCATTATTTTTAGTAACTATCCCCATTTGGACTGACTCAACTGAGGCTCAGGGATGGGGAGTGACTGGCTCAAAGTCAAGCAGGAGAGGAGGAGGTCTGTCTCACCTCGACCTCCAAAAGTCAGGGGAAGGGGCGGCTCCCCGGGATCCGCTCACCCAGTGCGTTCTGGATCTCCACGGACCTCTCGGGACTCAGAAGGGTTTCATCACCGTCGTAAGGGGAGCGGAAGCGGACGCCCTCCTCCGTCACTTCGGACAGGGACACCAGAGACACCATCTGGAAGCCGCCGCTGTCCTGAGGGAAACCCCATCGCAAGGCTGTCAGGAAAGGGATTGGGACTATGAACCCAAAAGGAGTACTCTCGGATCACATCCTCGAACCCATCTTACCGTCAGCAGATTGTGAGGCCAATTCATAAAGCCGTGGAGACCGTGGGCTTTCTGGATCAGATCAGGGCCCTGGGTTAGAGGAAGAAAGGGTTAGGTTAGGGGTGAACCCAACCCGGGGCGGGGGGTCCAAGTTTGGCTGTGATACAGTTTGCCAGCTTCCATCCTCGCTGTTTCCTTACGCCCAGCACAAGGCCTGGACCATCCGAGACGCTCGATACTCATTTGTCTACAGACTTTGTGAGGCGTGCCCCAGGGGCATCTCCTGGGCCCCCCAAGCTCCGCCGCCCCGCTGGGAAAGAGCCCACCCACCGGCCTCAGACCCAGATGGTAGGTGTTGCCCAGGCAGATGCGGCAGCCCAGCGCATCCAGTTGCTCAGCGGTGATGCCCTTCATGGTTGCTTGCGTGCCCACTGGCATGAACACTGGAGTAGCCACTGGCCCGTGTGGCAGCCGCAGCTCCCCTGCTCGGGCCCTGGAACGGCTACACTCGGCCACCAATCGCAGGATGCGCGGGGAAGAATCCAAGGAAGTCTGGCTAGCGGCTGCCGCCATCTTGCCTACCGGAACCACGTGGGCACTGGAACACCCTGGGCGGCGCCATGTTGGCTGAAGTCACGTGGCGCACGACGCAAGCACAGGCCCAGGGAGAGCGTCAGATGAACCATGGGAACGGCTCGCCTTTCTTTTCGCTGCTCCTGGATCGTTCCCACGAGGAGCGTACTGCCGCGAAGTATTGTCTTGGTGTGGAGGCCTATTCCCGCCACTTCCTCGCAATCAAAGCCTCTCTAAGTAATAATTTTGGGAGTTCCCGTCGTGGAGCAGTGGTTAACGAATCCGACTAGGAACCATGAGGTTGCGGGTTCGGTCCCTGCCCTTGCTCAGTGGGTTAACGATCCGGCCTTGCCATGAGCTGTGGTGTAGGTTGCAGACGCGGCTCGGATCCCGCGTTGCTGTGGCTCTGGCGTAGGCCGGTGGCTACAGCTCCGTATTCGACCCCTAGCCTGGGAACCTCCATATGCCGTGGGAGCGGCCCAAAGAAATAGCAAAGACAAAAAATAATAATAATAATTTTATCTTCCATCAAATGGGGTGAATAATAGTATCTAGACGTTAGGACGTTGTGAATATTGAGAGACAGAATGGATGTGTATAGATTTTTACACGGTGCCTGACACAATCTCTTGTCTATCTTGATCGTTGCGTTGCTCCAAGTGCTTGGAATAGGACCTAGTGCATAGTATGCACTCAATAATTATTAGTTTATTCAGTGCAAGAAGAAATCACAGATTTTCAGAGGGAGAGACTGAAGTCCAGAACCTTTTTATATTTATTAGGTCATTCATTCAAAAAATACTTACATATACATCCCCACTAGGGCCAGCCTCCATGCCACAGAGGGTGAGAGAGGGTGGGTCATGGATTTATTAAGCACTAGCTGTGTGCTGCTACTAATAATAGCAATATACGATGTATATTTTAATAATACTGATTGGAAATGGAGCTGACATATGGTATGGCCAGCAGAGGGCACATCTGCCCCAGAAGCCTTCCTCTCAGGTCAGCGAGACTGACCTAAGAGCTTGGGCTAATGCTGTTTCCCAGGCTGGTGAAGTCCTCACTGAGGCCGTGTCTGGAAAACACCCACCAATGAGGCCCAGTTCGGGGCCTTTGCACTTGCCGTGGTCGTTTTCAGCAACATTCATCTTTGATTGATTGATTGATTGATTGATTGTCTTTTTAGGGCTACGCCCAGGGGATATGAAAATTCCCAGGCTAGGAGTCGAGTAGGAGCTGCAGGTGCCGGCCTACACCACAGCCACAGCAACACAGGATCCCACCCAGTCTACAACCTGCACTGCAGCCCACGGCAACGCTGGATCCTTAACTCACCTTAACCTATTGATCGAGGCCAGGGATCAAACCCTTGTCCTCACAGGTACTAATCGGGTTCGTTACCGCTGAGCCACGACAGAAACTCAGGAAAGTGACTATTTTAAGGAGTTTCAAGACTCGATTCACTGAGAAGGTGAGATTTGAGTTAAGGCCTGAGTGAGATGAAGGAGGAGCCAAATGAGATATGGGAGAGAGCACTTCAGGCAGTGGAAACAGTGAACAAAAACACAGTGGAAATGTGTCTGGATCCTTTGCAGTGCAGCAAGGAGGCCAGTGTAGCTGGAAGGACTGGAACATAAGGGTAGGGGAGGTCACAGCGTGAGATCCTGCAAGCCCTTTGGTTTGTGTTGAGGACTTTTTTTTTTTTTTTTGGACCGCACCCGTGGCATATAGAAATTCCAAGACTAAGGGTCCAATCCAAGCTGCAGCTGCCAGCCTATGCCACAGCCATGGCCACCCTGCATCTGCGATCTACACAGCATCTTGCGGCAACGCTGGATTCTTAACCCACTGAGTGAGGCCAGGGATCAAACCTGCATCCTCATGGATACTTGTCGGGTTCTTAACCTGCTGAGCCACAACAGGAACTCCTGCAGTGAGCACTTTGGCTTTGCTCTGAGCTAGATAGGAGAGTGGGGGTTTCTTAGCGGAGCATGGAGTTAAGATTTTTCTATCAACAGAAGTAAAATAGAGGGTGAAGGTGAGGTGCAGTCTAGGTTCAGTGGGATCTGCTTTAGAGTTTCTGGCAATGCTCAGCAGGAAGGGCTGGGGACCCCAAGAGGCAGCACTTGAGGCGGCGCTGGAAGCAAGGCTTCAGCACTCTGGACAGTGTCACTAGCGTCTCCCGTAGACCAGGAGGAGGAGCCTGAGGAAGCGACCTATTAGAAGCGGCGTGCTGTAGCGGAGATTGAGAAACCGTCCAATTAGCTCTTGTGCCATGACGTGCGAACGCTGTCCAGGAGCGGCGCCTGTGAAAAACTTCTGGGCGTAGCCTGTTGAATGGGCACGGAAAGAGTGTGGTGCGTAAAGAGGCTGCTTTGGGGCAGCAGAAAGCGGTTTTTGAAACGGTGATGTTGGCAGAGGCGGGGCCTGGGATGGTTTATTGGCCCCTCAAGTGCAGGATTGAGCGAGCTTCTAGATGCGTGAGCAGGGCTGGGACTCAGTAGATAGACCAACCTCCCCCTTACTTGGGGTCGCCGCAACTACGCAGGGGAACCCCAAACTGGAAGTAAGGTGTGGTACCCAGTAGGTGTGGGTATTACGTACGATCCCGGGAGGTAGCAGGGCAGGAATCAAGTTTCTGGGTATGGAGTTGGGGGTTTCGAATACCTCTTGAAGTTGAAATAAGGATCCTTGGAGCCCTGGGTGGTTGTGCAAGGAACCTGGATGGTCAGTGTTTTCTCTAGTTTATCCAGCCGGGATGAGAACTGTCCTGTGATATTCTAGGCCCCTACAGCCTGGCTGCCAGGAGGCCAGTTTTTTTGGGGAGACAGACACTAAGGAGGCCATGTGCCCAGGACTTGAAACCTACGTGAAATGACCTCTTTGGCCACTCCCTAAACATCCTTGCTTATCTTACCACTGAAGAATGGAGAGCTAGTGGGTATGGCCCCCTATCCTTCCTGTATCTTGGGGCAAGGTAATATATCTCTCTTGGTGGAGTCAGCTGTCTGGGATATGCAGTTTTAACCCCTTTTGTGTCTGGAAGTTGGTCTCTCACCAAGTCCAGTGGACTTTGACAAATAAATCACTGTAAACCTCAGATGGACCAGAATTCAAGCCTCTTTGCTGGTCTCCCAGTCAACATTTTCTTCTCTTCCACACCTGTTGTTTGTCCAACAGGCAAAAGGGACTGTTCTGAAGCACCACTAAGCCTAGGTTCTTCCCAGCTCAGAATCCTTCCCTGGCTCCCCACTGCCCTCAGGATAAATGTTACATCTCCTCTGCTTGTCCATCGAGGACCAGACCTGCATGGCTATAGACTGACGTCGAGTCACTTTTCCCTTTTTGCAACCAGCATGACTTACTGACTTAGCTCCTTTAAGTCCATTCCCAACTCCCAGAATTTTTTGAGTGTGCTATTCCCTAGTCAAAGCACACCCTTTGCTCAGCCTCCCTAACACCCCTTTTGGTCCCATTCAACAATTTCATCTCGGAGTTTCCATCATGGCTTAGCGGTAACGAACCTGACTAGTATCCATGAGGATGTGGGTTTGATCCCTGGCCTCACTCAGCGGGTCAGGGATCCAGCGTTGCCATGAGCTGCAGCATAGGCTGGCAGATGCAGCTCTGATTCAACCCCTAGCCTGGGAACTGAACTTCCGTATGCTGCGTGTATAGCCCCCAAAAGCAAAAAACAGTATTGTCTCACTGGAGTCACAGAATGTCTTCCCTGACACTCCCTACCCCAGCTAGGACAGGGCTGTGTTGGTGCCTGGAAGCTCAATGAGGACAGGAACTCTGCCACATTCCCAATGCCCAGAACTGGACTGATACATATGCATCATCCATTAGGGATATGGACACAGAAAGTTAAAGAAACAAATGAGCACAGTTTCCATTTATTCTGGGATGGGCTAGAATGAGCTTCTGAGCCAAAATGCTTGCTGCATGGTTGCACAAAACTGTGTCCAGAGGTCTCAGGATAGGCCTGAGGGAAGAGCCAGTGTGGGGCTCACACCTGGACACTGAATTCTGAGGCTGGACAGCCCAGCTGCAAATGTCCTGGCCTGGGTCCTTAAGGACAAGGCAAGCCTCAGTAATTACAAGAATTCATTCGTCAATGGTGGAAGGCAGAGCAAACGTTTCCCTACCAGGGCGGGGGGTGGTGACCTCAGGTCAGGCTAGACCCCAGCCCACAGGGACAACCAGGGTCCCAGTGACTCTGGGGATGTAGAAATCCTGCATTTGTCTCCCCCATTGCTGCTCAGAGGCCCTCTTTAGTCCTAGTTTACTATCCCTTCATAGCTTACCTCCTGGGATCAGTTCGAACTCCTTACAAAGCCCTGCCCCTCCCTGACTCCATCAACCCACCATGAGGTATCAGTCCCGTGCTTTCTCCCTTCCTACCTTCTCTCCAAAGGCATCCTGGGCCCTGCAGGGTGGTGTCCAGTTCCAGGCCACTGCCCGCTATGGCCTATCCACCAATAATCCTATCCTGATCAAACTGCTGAATGTGTGGGCCAGCCTTTCTTCCTGCTGATGCTCCTGGTGCCCTCTGCTGGTGACTGAAGATGCAGGACACCATTCTCCAGCAACATATGGGCTAAGGCATCTAAGCCAGCTGTTGCCCACCAAAGCCCTGGCTGAGGAGGAAGAGGTATAGAGCAGCCCTGCCTGCACCTCCTCCAGACTGGCCTGCTAGCCTCCTGACCTCGAGGGACAACAGGCCTGGGGAGGCCTCGGTCAAGTCTGAAGGAGTGATGCCAACAGCAGTGGTGCCTTCTCCATATTCAAGGTGTCAGCCCTATCTTCCAGAACCCAGCTTCCTGGGGTGGCAGGTCCTAAGGGCTGGGGTACCAAGGTTGGCCAGCTGCATCACCACCACTGAGGTCTCAAGGTACCAAGGGATCTGTGCTCATTAGCTGTCTCCTCAAGAATGGTACTGATCATGCTGCCAAGATGCTTCCAGCTCCATGCTGTCAGGATCTGACTATGGTAATGCTGACCATAGGTGGCTAACTCCCAGAGCTGAGTCAGCAGCAATGGGGGTGAAACTTATCCCAGCCTGGGGTACTCTCCCCCCAAAAAGAATGTCCAAGTCCTAACTGCTGATACCTGTCAATGACATCTCATTTGGAAATAGCAATTTGTAGCTGTATTTAAAGACCTTGGGAGAAAGGTCCTTAAATAAGGACCTAGTTTGTAGATGTATTTAGGCTGGGCTCCAAATCCAATGACTGATAGCCTTATATATGGAAGGAGATTTGAAACACAAGAGATTGGAATGATGCTGTCACAAGCCAAGGGATGCCTAGAGCTACCAGAAGCTGGAAGCAGCCAGGGAAAATTCTGCTTGCTCCCCAAGTTACTGCTTTCTGGTCATCAACTTGGCCGGGCCACAGAACAGAATCATACGTGCATCTGTCAGACAAGACACCCAGGCCCTGCCCCTACCAGTAAAAGAGGCACATGGTAGCAAGTCCTAGCTCCTTGAGGACTTTCCACCACATTAATATTCCACGACTGCCTTCTTTGACCCTGGAGTGCCTGTCCTTGTGGTGGGTCTGCACTAGGAACATAAATGGTGCTGGTGGATGCAGCTTGGGAAACCAAGGGTGGAAGCTGTGTTGACAATGCAGGTTCAGAGGTGAAGGCATTAAGCAGGTGGCACAGAGGTGCTCCTCCCCATGGATTTTCAGATAGTTTCCATCCACCCTCTCATCTCAAATAAAACATTCTAAAGATTTTGTGTGGGTCTTTTTGTCCCAGCCCTGCCCTCCTACCACCCCCCCGTCTGGGAGAGGGGTCCAGCTGGAAGCCATTCCTCAGGTCTGTGGTCTCCACCAGTACACACACCTGAGGAATCCAAGGACACTTCAGGCTGACCTGACTGTGGGCCCAGCTCCCCCACCAGACCCTTTGGTGCTTGGGAGGAAGAACATTCTCCCAGGTTTTTTTTCTTTTTTTTTTTAAAGGCCACACCTGAGGCATATCGAAGTTCCCAGGCTAGGGGTCAAATCTGAGCTGCAGCTGCCAGCCACACAGATCTGAGCCATGTCTGTGAACTACACCACAGCTCACGGCAATGCTGGATCTTTAACCCTCTGATCGAGGCCACTGATTGAACCCGCATCTTCATGGATTCCATGTTGGGTTCTTAACCTGCTGAGTCACAATGGGAATTCCTCCCAGTTTTCTTTGTGTACAACCTTTCAACTTCCTCAGTAAGGCAAGTCTCCTCTGAAGCCACACTGGATTTTCTGCCTCAGCTGAGTGAATCTGAGTGAAGCATGGTTCAGATTTCTCCCAATGGCCATGGTTAAGAAAGCACAGGATGCCAAGGGGCTATATGAGGCTCAAATCTTAAAAAGTGCCTACTCTGAGAGGGTGGAGAGACTAGATGAGCTCCTGGAGAGATGCAATGGCAGACCTCATGTGGGCAAGCAAAGGAAAGGCAAGGCAATTTGGGTGCAGGTGTCACTCTTTCTGAGATGGGGCCAGAGTTGGGAAGAGCTGCTCTTGGAGAGGGTTCCTCCACCTGCCCACTACTGACATTTAAGTCTAGAATGGTCAGCAGCACCCTTGGCCTCTACCCACTAGGTCCCCCAGCCACTGCAAAACTGCCCAGGATTGAGAAGCACCCCCACAGTGCACTCTGTAGAACAAGCTCTGAGCAGGGGCGGCCCCAGAGAATGCAGATACAAACAGCCAGCCTGGCATAAATGGTTCTGTGATCAGATTCCCAGATCATGGGGTCCTTCAGCCAGATCCATTTGGGCTTTTTCCCCCTCCCTTTCTTTTTTAGCTGCCCACAGCATGTGGATTTCCTGGGCTTGGAATCAGATCTGAGCCACAGTTGTGACACTGCAGCTGTGGCAACTCCAGATCCTATAACCCACTGTACCAGGTTGGGGAATCAAACCTACGTCCTGGCAACGCACCACAGCGGAAACTCTTGGGCTTTCTCAAATTAGGTTGCATGTACCAAACCAAGGAGTTTTTACTCCATGCCAAGTCGAGACTGTACTTAAAACTGTATCAGGCAGTTCCCTTCATGGCTCAGTGGAAACAAATCTGACTAGAATCTACGAGGATGCAGGTTTGATCCCTGGCCTTGTTCAGTGGGTTACGGATCTGGTACTGCCGTGAGTTGCAGTGCAGGTCACAGACGCAGCTCCGATCTGGCATTGCTATGGCTGTAGTGTAGGCCAGCAACAGCTCTGATTCAACCCCTAGCCTGGGAACCTCCATATGCCATGGGTGCGGCCCTAAAAAGACAAACAAACAAAATAAAAAATTGAATCATGGTCGGTGGAGGAGAAAATGAAACATTCCAAATTGTGTGAGCAACCCCCAAACCAGTGGTGACGACCACCATAAGCAGCTCTGCAGCCCATGGGGAGAGCTGGGACTGTGGAGCCACTGGGACACAAGGTCTAAAAGCTCCGTGGAGATTAGGTTGCTGGCCCTGGCCACTCAGAGTAAAGATGTCTAAAGACCTGGAGCTGGACCTTCTCTGGTGACCAGGGACTGTCTGGCCTCACCTAGCCTAGCTTCCTGGGCTGGGAACAGAGCAAAGGAACCTGCCAATCCCACTGCTGGCAGACCACACACTCAGGCCTACAACAGGCACAGAGTTTTGTTTTTCTTTATTTGTCTACATTCAGCTTAATTCAGATGTACTGCCTGAATGATCCAGACATACAAAAAAAACCCCCACTCTTCCCCACTGGTTTTTAAAATAAAATCTTCACTTATAAAACTGAAACACTAAAGCATTAGAATACAGAAAGCTCGTTTAACTCACTTCACAAAAGCATTAACAGATGACGTATCCCTTCCGTAACTATTTAAAGACAAACTGAGTTAACACTAACACCAATTGTAAATAGACAGAAGGATACTTAACTGCAAGAACTCAAGAAACTACTCAGACAAGTTGTAATGGCAACTAACAAACCATTGAAGACATGGAGTCCCAAACACGGCTAAATAGGGGTCACAGGACGGGCCACAGGAGTGACCAGCTGCACCTCACAACACAGCAATGTGGACAGGGGAGGGTGGAGGGGCCTGTTGACATGTTAACTGTGATGCATAAAACTGAATCTTACAACGGCGGGGGGGGGGGGGGGGGTAAGTGCAGAAGGTACAAATCTTCACCCCGAGGGCTTTATCTGTACTGGTAGTTCATGCTGTGATCTGCATTTCTGCCATAGCCCCCCTGTGATGACTGGTAGGAGCTGGGAGGACCGTAATTCTGGCCGGACCCCGGGGAGTTGTAGTTCGACTGTGACGCATAGCCTAAGGGAGAGAGCAGTGGGTTAGATAGATGTGAAAGGCACAGGCCTACCCGAAGGCAGAGCTCCGGATGCCAGCCAACACCTGAGTTGTATCAACAGCGAGATAGCAGTGGTGCGGGCTCTGCCTTGTTCTAAATGCCTGCACTTGGTCTAGCTGTACCAAGAGCCCTGTGAGGTGAAAGCATCACACCTGGGTTTATGAGGGGTGGGGACATGTTGGCTGGGAAGCTCTAACTGGGGGCTGCCTGAGCACAAGGCTGAACACACCACCCCAATCCAAAGCTCAAACATCAGGTTGTTTGGCCCTCAAAGTTTCCAGCATTATTTCATACTGGTATCAACATTTAAGAGCAAGGCAATTTCTGGATGTCTGGCTCTGGAAGACCCCAAGGCTGGAAGAATGCCTAAGCCTGTGTTCCCACATGGGCCCAAGGGCCTGCATCTCCCACCCCCTGTTCTTCCCCAACATGTAAATCAAGCGGCAGCTGTTACTGCAGCACCCACCTGTGCTATCTACTCATACCAGGCCCCACCCCTCCTCATGGAATGTGTGTGGCCCCTGCTGAGTTTCAGGCCCCCTATATTGTGCCACCCACTGACCCAGGCCCACCTTGTTTGCCTTGGTAGGAGCCAACCCCAGAACCTCCACCGTAGCCCCCGTGTGACCCTGGATTGTAGGACGACCCTCCTGTGCCGTAGCTGTTCCCGCCACTTCGGCCTCCACTACCGCTGTAGTCTGGGGGAGAGAAAACAGCATAGTTACAGGGCTACAGCCAAGACACAGCTGGGCAATTTAGGTTCCTTGTCCTGTGGTCCTAAAGCGGCAGGCCCTTGGTTGAGACCCTGGGCCTTTGCACAGCTCCCTGTCTTAGCTGTTTAAATTTGGCACACATCAGTCCAACCATAAGTGCCAGGGGCCCTGGAGCCCTGTAACATCAAATTTTAAAGCTCAGTTCCACCATGCCTTCTCACCTGCTTTTCCAACCAAAGCCTCCCATAACCTCCTCTCCTCCCCTCTCCCACCCAGCCTCTGACAGGCCCACGAAGACAGCACAGGTTCTTTAAGGCTGCCTGCTGTCCTGCACATGCACATGTTTCCCTAGCTGGGCCACTAATGGAGCCTCAGCATTCAGGCTCTGTGCATGAGGTCGAAGGAGGAGAAGTAACAGGATCTGTTAGGTGCTGGGTGACCACTGCTTCCAGAGCCCCTTCCTAGAGATTACCTCATAGCTGCTGCCCAGACTTAGAGTTCTATCTAAGCTCATGCCCCAGCCTCAGCCCACAGCCTCCGGGACCTCAGAGGCAAAGACAAGGGGATAGCAAAGACCTGGGCCGGAGGACTTTGCTTCCATAATTACCCTAACACCTGCCCTTCAGCCAGCACCACCCCGTGTCCTTCCAGCCCCTCTGGAGGTCGGGGCAGTGCTGAGCTTCTGAAACTCAACAGGACATGCCACCAGCCCAGACCCTGGCCAGGCCAAGCGGCTCTGGAAGCCAACTCACTGAATTTGCTCTCGTAGCTGTAGTCTGATCCGCCCCCGCCTCCGGGAGAGCTGTAAGAGTTTGAGTAGGAGTAGTTGCCTTGTCCATGATTATAGCCTTTCTGCTTGCCCTGTGGGGGGCCGTAGTTGCTGTACTGGCTCTGGTTGTAGGACTGCTGCTGGCCTTGGTGGGACTGGTAGCCTGAGCCATAAGAGGGCTTCTGCTGGCCCCCATGCGGCTGCTTCTTCCCAGCATGTTTCGGCGGCACTGGTGAGTTGTAGCTGTCACCTTGGTAGTAGGAGGCGTAGCCAGAAGAGCCACCACCGCCCCCGCCGCCGGCATTCCCAGAATGCCCTCCATTGCTGTAGAACTGACCTAAAGAGGAAGGCAGCAGGTCAGGCAGAGGATTGGGAGATGGGGGAGGAGGAGGTTGCAGCTGTGGGTCCTAAAGGCTGACCCAAGAGCCAGGTGACCCACAAGCCCACTGACCAGGCCAAGAAAGAGGCAGGAGAGAGGAGCAGCAGCTCTGGTCCTTTAAGCAGCCTGGTTTGGGCTGGCCCAGCCTTCAGCTCCACTCACCCATCAGCTGATGACAACAATGGATCTTTGCCAAGCAGCAGCACAAGAGCAGACTGACAACAGCTTTTGCAGCGGATGTCAACGTTACAATGAGAAGGGCTCCGGGTACAGAATGACATTCAAGACTGACTGCTACCCAGATGTCCCCAACGGTGACAGGAAAAGCAAAGCCCCACAGAAGCAGCTGGCCACTGCCACTTCCCCCCTGCTGTGCTGGGAAGAGATTCTAGTGTCACATGCCTGGGTGACCCCAGCAGACGCTCTTTAACGATGTCTCTGAAACCAGTGTTACTCTTGTAAGACCAAGTGGTCTGACCTGGTTCTAGGAAGACCAAATAAATGGAAACTTACAAATGACCTGGAGCATCTCCCTGGTATAATAAGCGCAAATGCCTATCTTTAGTAATGATTCCATAGCCTCAGGGGGGAAAGAAACTGGCTACGGATGGGATCTGAACAACCAGGCAGGGCCTCAAGCTACTGCCTTGAGCGGCCCCTCAGAGGGACCCTTCTTGCTCCCAGCACAGCTGCTGGGTACAGGCAGGACTGAGCGGCAGGACTGACAAGCAAGCAGTGAGGCCACCACATTCTCAGGCCCTGAAGCAAAGAATGTCACGGTGCCCCCACCTCAATGTGGTCACTAAGTACAGACCCTAGAAGACACAGCCCCCACCATTCAGATGAACCAACAGAAGATGGGTCGGTTGAGGCAAGGTGAGAAGAGAACAGATAATGCAGGTGGCTCTCCAACCCTGTGCACAATCCCTAGTGCTCACACAGGGACAGCAGAGCTCCTGGGCACCGGGAGCAGGTGGGCCTATGCACACCTTTGCTGGCTAGTGCTGCCCCTGCCAAAGTCACCAAGGCCGTTACGCCCAGGGTGGGAGAAAGGAGCAGCCACAGTCTGCTCTTCCTTCCTATACTTAGCACCAAGGGCCTCCTGCCTTTTGAAGAGGGTTAATTTGGGAGTCCTCAAGCACATTCCACCCACTGGAGATGTACATCCCACACTGCTGTGTCTTGAGTGATTTAGACAATAATTTAGATAGAACTGATCTGCAACATCAGTTAATTTTCTCCAGAACTACCCCCTGCCCCCACAAGGCCAAAACACCAAGAAGGACATTTCCCAGAATGCAAGAGAGTAAACACACAAAAGCTCCATGAGGACACTGGAAGACAGGAATCCTCTTCAAACCCCTCTCAGAACCCTGCCACCTCTGCTGCCTAAGGCCTGCTCTAAGCGCCTCCCTGCCCCTCTGCCAGCTTGGGAATGAGGGCTTACTACTTTCGCATGTATTGATTTAAAAAAAAAAGGAAAAAAGGGGAGAGGGGTTTCAACGTCATTTCAGGATAACTATTTCCTGGTATAAAAAGACATTATTCTCAAACAATAACGTTCTTTAAAAAAAAAAAAAAAAAAAACACATGCAATCAAAGTTTTAAAAGGTTTCACTGAATGTTTCAAACCCCTGGGAACAAAATAACCGTTTTGAGGAGTTTTTGCCTGAATAAACACAAAATCTTGCAAGTCAATGCAGAAGCAGGCTTTGTTGTAAAAAGAACTGCTGACCAGAGCCAAAAATATACTCATTCTGAAGAACTCCTGCCAAGAAATGGGGGTCTCATTCAATAGTCAAAACGTTGTGTACTTCTGTTCACAGGGCGAAGCCACAAACTCAAGCCTGCACCCTAAAATCAGAGGGCAGAAGCACTCCAGGCCTTCTGGAACCTGCTGCAGCTGTGCACCCAGCAGCACGAGCCCTGCTGAGAATTGCGCTATGTGTTAGGCTCTTCCTGATTATTTTTGAAGCCCCGCTTAAAAAAAAAAAAAAAGGAAAAAACCTAGAATCCCATACATTTGCAGCGGTGATTAGGACTTGCAAATTCTACGTTCTCTTCCCAAAGCCTATCTCTCACACTAACAGCGGAAGCACAGTTTTGATACCTTTTAGAGTTCACTAGCTAAAGCGTCCCCAAACAAGAACCCATCACAAAAGGCAGAAGAGGTTAACTTGGAACAATATACAAGTCCTGGGTGTTCTCAATGTTTTAGACACTTATTTAATAAAAAAAAAAAAAAAGGGAAAGGAAAGGAAAGAAAGGAAAAAAGAAAAAAAAAGAGAAAAGGCTGGTGGCTCTGGATTCAGATGAGGTGAAATTATTACTGTCAAAGGCATCAACCAGATTTGGGAATTTGTTAAAAGATTAAAAATTCATACATAACCTGCTGTAAATTAAGACAAAGGTAGATTAAAATACATTATTATCTATCTTTTAAATAAAGTAATGCTTTCCAAAAGCAAAAGGTGGGCTTTTGCCTTGATGCTGACCAACGCTGACTCTAGAACTCTGTGCAATTCTGCACAAAAACACATTCTCTGAAAATTGGTTTCCACTTATTGTGAACTTCAATATGACCAAGTTCAAAGGCAAATCACGATAAAAACTGCCATTGTCTTAAAATCCGCAGGCTAAGAGTTTCAGACAAGCTGCGGTGACAAGCCACGGTTGAGAAACCCAGTGAAGCACAGGGCACAGCACGGACACTTTGGGTTTTGGAGTTCGAGAAAATTGGAGTAAAAAGTTGATTTTGTGTGCAATACTTTTAGATGCTCTAGGAAGACCCAAAATCATGATAGCCGTAGCAGTCTGTGAAAAAGTCACCTACAAAAGGGGGAGACAGAGCAGAGAAAAAAAATTAGAATTCTTTTGAAAAATGGCACAGAGCGCCACATTTGAAATTCATGTTTTAGATTTCTCTGCTCCTGTAACCCCCCAATGAAGGCTCCATCTCAAGACAAGAGCTGTGCACTGTCAGGAAAAGCATATTCACAGGATTGGTGCTTCACGTGGCTTAAAGCAGAGAAATTTAAAATTTTGACTTTTAATGAACTTTGAAGTCACACAAGCGTATCACATTTGAAATTACATTTTTGCAGGATGGGGGTGCTGGAGGATCGCCCGACCTAACCACTGAGAACAGGTGCAAGCCGGCCTCAACCCTCAGAGACGTCTCTGCTGATGGGGCCACCCTGCTCTAACTTAAGCCACAACAGTTAAGCTGCAGCTTCTTCCCAAGCTCAGACAGAGAGAAACACGCACTTACTGTAGCCGGCGGTTGCCGAGTTGGCTCCATAGTAGCTGCCATACCCGGCGCCTGGAGGAGAACAGACAGAGTCACCAGGGAAGGAGGTGGGTCTGCCCCATCCCTGCCTCTTCTGGCACCCCAGCAGACTCCAGGGGCCCCACATGCTCCACGGAGGAAAGGCCCATGGGAACAGCGCAGGATGAGGGTCCTCACCAGCATTCATGTAGCCTCCATGGTTGGCACCACCAAATCCTCTACCTCTCCCTCGACCACGGATGTTTCCTCCTCTTCCCCGCCCTCGAAGGTTAGGGGGCGGGGGTACTTCATTGTGCATGGGGCCGCCCATGCCATACACAGGGTTATGTGGCTGGATGGGAGAGAACACAGTTAAGTTACATTTGCCACCCACTTAAATCACCAGAGAATAAATGCCCAGCCTAGAGAGCTCAGGGCCAACCTCTCACCTTAGCAGCAAATTTTGGTCCCCCTCTCACAGGCACAGGGACCCTCTTCTTCTTGTTGGCATCAAGGGCAAGAGGGGTATCAGGGAACAGTTTTTCTAGCGCAGCGAAGGCGGCATATGCTTTGGCCACCTTTTTGTTGGAACCAGCACCTTGAAACTTTTGTCCATCCACCTCGACCTAAGAAGAACAGATGTGTGCTGAGGGTGACCCTACACCTCCCTTGGGGCAGGGGCACTCTCCAAAGACCCCAGGCCTCCATGGGAACAGCCCCAGGATCACTCACCTCCATGACAAAGCGTTTGTCATGGCTGCCCCCGGTCTCTGAGATGAGCTCATACTTGAGGCCACGCCTCTTTTCATTAAGTTCCATAACAGGGTTCTTGCCATGCTTGGTCAGGATCGGCCCCTGCTGTTTTACGTTCTCAGGGAAAGCAGAAAAGAAAACCAACAAACTCAGCTAAGGGCTTTCCAACACATGGAAGGCAGCAGCCCCTATGTCATGTCAACTGAGGCCCTCTGCTCCATTTACTCTGCTGTCCCCCTGGACATTCGTCTCCCTATAATTCCTCTGTGGGCTTGCCAGCAAGCAGACCACCTCCACCTGCACCCTATCACCCAGGGAAACAGCAAGTCCTTGACTGAAGGCCACCCCAATGCAACCCCAGAGGTTGGGTCAACACCCGAAAAAGCCTCTTGGTCATGGCTCAATGGCTCATACCCAACTCCCTCTACAGGCTCCTAGCCCAGAAGATTACTCTTTTGAAGGAAAACAACAGGAACCAGTAACTGTTATTGGTTCACAGCACCAATTCACAGGACACGGGGCTGCCTGATCCCTCCTGTCTGGCATTCCAGCGCCCACCACAGGCTCACCTCGGCAGTGGGATCACAGAAGAGAGAGCTGTGGGCTGAGAGAGCTTCCATCATAGGCGGAGGCATCATCAAGGCTGGCTTTGTGTCCATCTCCTCGGCTGAGTCCTCCCCTTTGGAGTCTCTGCCTTCGGCGCCCGTGGGTAAGCCCATGTCCTGTAACACCTACAAGGAGACCGACAGAGCCCCTGGTGACAGAGGGCTCACCCACGCAGGTTCCCTTCCACACTGGGATCCTGAACCAGAAGCTTCTGGGGTAGCATCCAGCCAAGGGGAGCTTTCTTGTGACTCCCCAGCCTGTCAGCCACAGTGATAATGGCATTCTAGCCACGTGCAACTTGACAAGCATTCAGACAATCTAACCATTTCAGTGTTCGAATGCCCTCCCTAAGCCTGGTGCTTAAATAAGAGATGATGACTCTGAAGGAGCCCTGGACGAAGAAAGCATTTCACTGTTGGGAGGACAAGTGCATGGCTCACACCACCACTGGCCACACTTACCTTAACAGCCACGTGCAGCTTGGCAGTCTTTTTGGATGGTCCAGAAGCCTCGAATGAGTTGCCATCTACCTCCACAGACATGGTGAAGATGGGGGCGTGGACTGGTCCAGTCTGGGAAACCAGTTTGTACTGTAGCCCCGGCTTGAGCTGGTTCAGTCTCATTAGGGCGTTCATAGCTTGGGGAGGCTCTGCCTTCTCCTCTAGAGAGAGCACACCAACATTGTTCTGGCAAATCAGTCAATTCTGAACCGCAGAGAGGTACCTCTTCTGACTGCCCATTGCACAAAGCAGCACTGGGCAGTGGACCAGGCAGACACACATGGCAAGGCCTTGCCTGCACTGTCCCAGACAACCACCATGCTTACAGGCACCAGCTGAGGCACATCTGCCCCACTTGTGTTCCATGTCTGTGTTACATTTAATCATTTTTAAAAGAACTTAATATATCACGCCTGAGAAAAATATCACTGCCTGAGAAAAATAGGACAAAAGCAGGCATCTCACCACTTTGGGGTGAACCTTAGTGAAGCCAGATAGAGAATAAAAGTACTACAAATGAATGCTTCTATGAATGCTTCTACCTTTTTTCTGAATCTTCTTCTTCTTTTTGCTGGGAGACTTTTCATCTCCATCTTCCTCCATCGGGCGTTTCATGGGCGTAATGGCGTAGGTGGTACTGGGGGGTATTTGAACTGAAATGAGATCAAGACAGAAGCAGGTGAGAATGTAGCCAGGCGTTCTACTGACACTGCCTGCCTGGCTATGGGCCGCATGGCATGCTTACCCGTGTAGTCCACTGGGTTTTCATTCTTTGGTTTCTTGGGCATCTTAGAAGGCAGAGGATCCATACCCAGGACTTTATGCAGCTGGCCAAATGCAGCAAGTCGCAGAGCGTGCTGGAGGAGGAGAAGAGGAATCTGACTCAGCAGCCCTGCGTTCCCAGCCAGTATGTGTGCGCTCACTAAGGTCTTATGGAAGGAGTGGGAGCTGAGGGAGTTGCTAACAGTCTCCCCTATAACAGCAAGGGGGTCCCCTGACAGCCAGGGGAGGGCCTGACTGCCAGGGCCCAGCCTTGCTGTGGGGGAAGGCCAGCCTGTGACCACCCCCCTTGAGAGAAATACAGGAAACCCCAACCTGGGGACTGGTTGCCACACGGAGCCACGTGGTGGGCCTGCAAGGGAAGGACCCCTGGAGCAGTCCACACAGCAAATACATCTCCCCGCTGAACTCGGTGTCAGAAAATGGCACTCGAGCAGGCTGAGGGGGCAGGCGACAACCACTCGTGGCGCCAGGGGAAAGAAGCAGCCCAGATTGGGGCGCCCTGTATCAGGCACGATCCCTCGACCTTCAGTCCCCAACCTGAGCCTAAGAATCCAGTGGCTATCCTGAGAATACCCAGTAATGAAACTGGAAGCCAGTGATTACAGACTGGGTAAGGGCTCACGTTGGCAATGGCGATGACTATACCTGCGCACTCTGTGTGATATCTTCCCGTTGCTGTCTGTCTAGATGCCCAATAGCATCAGTGGCTTCTTTTTCACAAGGGTCATAAATGCCAGAACCATCTGAAGGCAGGAAACAAGGAAGATATGCAGAGGATTATCTTTAGCATCTCGGAAGAGTTGTGCTGGCTGAGGGAACCAAGTGCATTACCCCCCACGCCCCATCCACACCCAGCTCTGGAAAACACACTGAGCTCGGTGACCCACTCGGCGTCCAGCCTGTGAGAGAAATAATCCACATGTGTCTCAGAGCAAGGAGCTCAGGTGGGAGTGGGTCACCACTGCCCCGGATCCGCCCTGAGTCACAGCTGCGGAGCCGGCACAGGGCTGGATATGATGGTGCAAGAGGGTAGTCACATGCTTTATCCCTAGGGGGACACGGGTCTGCTGATGCCCTAACCCAGTCAGGGGACCCGCCAGGAAGTGGCCTCAGGGCCTCAATCCCTGTCTTTTCCCTGCAACTTGCTAAGCACAAGGCCCCAACCTGGCATCACGATGCCTGACGCCAGGCACTCCAGCACTCTCCGCAGGGCCTCGCCGGCACCCATTGGTCTGTTGGCTGTGCCAATGGACTTCTCACAGAGAAGCTCGAGGGGCTGAAAGGCAAGAAGAACAGTTAGCCAGTGTTTAGGAGAGAGTTGGCCAGTGCTGAGGTGTGTGTGTGTGTGTGTGTGTGTGTGTGTGTGTGTGTGTGTGTGTGTGTGTGTGTGTGTGTGTGTGTGTGTGTGTGTGTGTTTTGGGGGCGCTCGGCAGGGAGTTATGGCCTCTAAGTTGGGGCTAAGCCAAAGACAGAACACCCACAGTGGGACTCAACTAACTTTCTGTAAAGGGGCAGATGTTACATCTTTCAGGCTGTGTGGGACAAGAGGCAAAGCTTATGCTGTTATGTAGGTATTTATATTTAAAATGCAGCCATTTAGAAATATAAAAGCCATTCTTAACTGGACTGTAAAAAAAAAAAACCAGACAGGCAACCAGCCAAAACTGGCCTGTGCATCCCAGTTTGCTGACGCCTAAGAGCAGCTACAAAAAGCTTCTTCATGGAGTGGAGCCTATCATAGTTGAGTGCATTGCCTGGTTGCCCCACCTAGGCAAAGCTGTGCACCCTCCACAGGTATCCTGGTCTCACTCTCATCCCCACCCAAGGGGTGGCACACAGTAGCTGCTCAACAAGCAGCTATGATTGGAGGCATGGACCATATCCCTGACAGGCCACTCCAGCCCATGCACCATTAAAGTATTCTTGGGACCTGGGAGGTCCCTGCAGACAAGACCCCGTGGTGGCCATAGCTACAAGGTGCCTTACCCATCCTCTGAGGGGACCCCAAGTGGGCACGCGAGTGCACAGGTCCCTCAGGACCCGGATGACAATGACACACGACTTCAGCCCATTGGCTCTGGCCTAGAGGAACAAAGCACAAGTTCTTTACACCAAGGAACCTTTATGAACATAAGGCTAACATGAAAAACACAAGTCTTAGGGTGCTACTTTGTCAAGGGTAAACTGAACATTCAAGACCATCAAGTGTGTGGTCAGCAGCGGTTTACCCGCGTGACGAGAATGTTACTCTTGGCACAAAGCAGCAACTGCCCACCTACTCAGTCACAAGCCTCTCCTGGGGGTGGCAAATTTGTCTAGGCGTGCTCCTTTAGCAACTGCATGCCTGCAGGTGCTAAGTGCAGCACGGGGCTCTTCAATGTTACCGAAACTTTACAGTGGTAAGTTAGCCAAGTTAAAACTTAGGAATTCTCTACCGAAAGACAAATAGAAGAACAAAATGCAAACCTGGAACCACTTGGCGTGTCGGAGGGACGCCAAGGCAGCAAGGCATTTCTGCCTGTCCAGAACGTCCGGGGGATCGTTGACTGATAGCGTTTCTATTCATGGATGGAATAAGAAGACAAGGCACAGTTTGACCAAGGGGTTTCTGTCAGGTGGAAAGGGGATGTGGCAGCTTCCTAAAGGGCAGCTGAGGCTCCTAGAATCTCAAGTCATGTCCACCCTTGACCAGGGAAGGAGCAGCTCAAGTGTGTTTAACTCTGCCCTGAGAGGAGATCATAAAAATCAGAGGCCCCTCCAAAAAGAAAAAAGAAAAAGAAAAAACCCAACAAAAACAAAAAAGAAAAGTGGAAAGTTACTCTAAAAGTAAGTAATCCCATGGGGGAGGGGGACAGATAGGTGGATCCTATCTTCTAATAGACTGTTACCTTGCTTCCTCCCCAGGATCTCCCAATAAATTAGCTATGCTAAAAAATTCATTAGCAAAAAAACAAAAACAAAAAACAAAAAAACAAACAAAAAACAAAAAAACAAAAAAACCCCCAGAAAAACAGGTAGGGGGAGTAGAAATGCACTCCCTCTCTGCTTCCCACAGGCCATCCCCTGAGGCATCTATAGCAAAGGGGACCACCTCCGCCCACCAGGCGGGACTGCCCTAGCCCCAGCCCTTGACAGAGAGAGTCCTGTTGGTCAAAGGTCCAGCGTCCCTAAATTGATAAACTAGAAGGGCTCTGGTAGTCAATCAGGTATTGGAACCAAAGGTAGTCAAAGAACAGCAACAAGGGCGCACGTGTGAGCCTGTGCTGCAGCAAAACCGGAGCACCTGTCGTTTCTGCCATCCGTTTGTCAGGGATTTGGATAAGGCCTATTACCTCTACTTTGTGGGGTGAGAGCTGTGACTGAAAAAATCCACCCAGAGATGTGTGAGGGGCACTGGGTGGACTCTGAATCGTGAACATATTATCAGTGTCTGAGGTTCAAAGATTTCGTTTGAAATTGCTCAATTGTTTCAAACTTTATCCAAAACTCTGCATCAGCCCTTTGCATTTCGGTTACTGCAACTGATAGAAGCAGCCAATGGAAGAGGACAAACGAAGAAGCCCTCGGTTCTGCTGCAACATAAGCTGCTCGCACAAGTCCAACGTGATGCTCATGCAGAAACCATCTGGTTGTTGTCCATAATTTAAAAAGCCTAACATGACCAGGGACACGCTTTTCCAAGGCCAGAGAATGGCTCAACATAAGAAAACACGTTTTAACACCAATGAGAACATCCAAGGATTAAGAAAACAAAAATGGTGCAGTCCTCTAGGAAAAGTGCTACTCACTTTTAGTGCAACTGTTTTGTTAACTCCCAGGACTGAACCAAATGGGAGATGAGATCTTAAAGTAAAGGTGGTCAAAAGCTACACCGCTATCCTTTTATCAAAGCAGTCTAAAACTGAATAGCACATTTGAATAGTGAGGGAACACCAAGTTTCCAAAGTCCTGCTGGCCTTTCTCAGCCTCCCTACCTCCAGCTAATACTTTCTCCATCTCTTCTCTGACAACAGGGGATGTCAGGTGGATGGTCAGGGACAATGGAGGCTCTTTTGTGTTTTTTATCACAATTGCAGCATCATCGACAGATTGGAGTATTTCATACTTGTCTTCTGTAACGGCCTACAAAAGAAAGGGCAGCTTTCAAACACACTTTCTCAAAGCAATCAACAGTTCTACTTAGCTCCTGGTTACTACAGAAGAATGGGCCAACTCTCTGGGCTGTGATCAACAGACAGCAGTGCCTCAAGCTCTGGGTTAGAACCTCCTTCTTGATGCTCAGGTCTCTGGCCATTTTCCAGGTACTCCAGAGAGGAGGTGACTACTACTTAGAGAAGTGATTTTCACGGGAAGCTTTGTAATACAATGCAACATTAAAGAGTTTAGGGTCTGGGAGGAGATGAGGGTGTGAACCCTCATTCTGTCACTTGCTAGTTGAGTAACATTGGACAAGTCACTTAAATCTCATTAGGATTGTAGTTTCTAAGAAAGTTCCCTTGTGGTGCAGCTGGTTAAGGATCTGTGCCACAGGTTACAACTGCCTTACAGGTTCAATCCCTAGCCCGGGGAACTCTCAAATGCCACAGGAGCAGCCAAAACAAACAAATCAACAAAAGATTGTGCTTTCTTATTTGTAAAATGGACTTAATGACATGACCTATACTGCAAGGCTGCAGAGGACTTAAATCAGACACAGCATGGAAAGCACAGCACCCAGCACAAAGTAGGCATCCAGCTACTGCTATTTCCACACCAAGAGGAGCAGCTATGAGCATGGATTGAAATCTGAGTGCAGTAAAATCATTTCACCACGCCTATAAAAGCACATACTTGGGAGTTCTCATCGTGGCACAGCGGAAATGATTCTGACTAGGAACCATGAGGTTGCTGGCTCGATCCTTGGCCTCACTCAGTGGGTTAAGGATCTGGCGTTGCTGTGGCTGTGGTGTAGGCTGGTGGCTACAGCTCTGATTAGACCCCTAGCCTGGGAGCCTGGGAACCTCCATATGCTGAGAGTACGGCCCTCGAAAGACAAAAAAAAATAAAATAAAAAAGCACATACTTGCTGCAAATGCATGGGTCTATAAAAGAATGTTCCCAATTATGATTTCTGCTTTTCTTTTTAGGGGGTGTGGGGGGGTACATCCAAGGCATACGGAAGTTCCAAGGCAAGAATTAAACCCAAGCCACAACAGTGACCCAAGCCAATGCAGTGATAATACTGGATCCTTAACCCATTGTGCCACAAGGGAACTAACTCCCTGACTTCTGCTTTCTTTAGTATACCAGTTTATATGCCTTGATCAATCAACTCAAACTTTTATGATTTTTGTTAAGGAAAGCAAAGTAGACACATTACTGGGAGGACAAAGGAACCTTGGAAAATCTTAAGTTGACTTTTTCCCCACCATGGCACTCTGGACCAGGTCACTTTTGGTTGTGGGGCTGTCCTGTTCACTGGAGGACATCAAGCAGCATCTCTGGCCTCTAGCTAGCAGATGCCCAGAGTACCCCCTCCCCTGCTGTGACAACTAAAACTATCTATAGACTTGGGGTGCAAAATTTGCCCCAGTCAAAAAACACTCATCCAAACTGATAAAAATATGCTTTATTTGCATCTATCTTTAAAGACCCTTCATAAAAACTATCTTTCCATTAGAATCATTTGTATCAATTTAATTTTCTTCACTTAGTATGCTTTTATAGATAAGGTTAAAATTAACTTAAAAACTTACCACTAAAAAACAAAAACTTAGGGCTTCATTCCCTTAAAGAGCCCCCCCGCCCCCATGGAGTTCCCATCAGGGCTCAGTGGTAACCCAAACTAGAATACAACCAGTATCCATGAGGTTGCAGGTTCAATCCCTGACCCCAATCAGTGGGTTAAGGATCCGGTGTTGCCATGAGCTATGGTGTAGGTTGCAGACATGGCTTGGATCCTGCGTTGCCGTGGCTGTGGCTGATTCGACCCCTAGCCTGGGAATTTTTCGTATGCTACATGTGCAGCCCTAAAAAGACAAAAAAAAAATCTTAAAAAAAAAAAAAAGCCCCCCCCCCCAAGTACCCAGTGTATTGCATTAGCTGCACATTTCAATCCTGACCTCTATCCTGAATCCCAAAATTGTCTGTCACATGTGACAGAATGAACATATATTTACACATGAAAATGAACAGTGTTTCTCTACGGAATGAGATTTTTAAATTTGGTTTTACTTTCTTCTTCTGCTTATCCTATAGCTAAATTCAAGGTAAATGTGTCCAGAGGGTGGTAGTGACATTCAAAGGTTCTCAAGGCCCCAGAACTCACCTGCTGGGGATGTGGGGCAATTACTGAGCTCCCTGCACCTGAGTTAGATATACTTAAAGATGATAAAACCTATCTCAGAAATCCTTATGATGAAGTGACACACGTAAAGAGCACATCTGACCTAGAGTCTGGTGTTCTAAATGCTCAAGAAATGTCAGAGGCTGTTATTTATGTAATAGTTTTGAAACAAGTCAAATAAGCTGGTTTAAAAAAATTTTTTTTTCTTTTTAGGACCCAACTCACCGTACACAGAAGCTCCGAGGCTGGGGTCAAATTAGAGCTGAGGCTGCCAGCCTACACCACAGCCACAACAACACGGGATCTGAGCCATTATCTGCAACCTACACCACAGCTCACAGCAAAGCTGGATCCTAAGGAACCCACTGAGCAAGGCCAGGGATCAAACCCGCAGCCTCATGGATACTAGTTGGGTTCGTTACCACTGAGCCACAACGGGAACTCCATAAAAAAGTTTTAATGTCCAGGATTGCATGAGAGAGGAGGAGTTAGTAACTGTACTATCTATTCATCCACCCACCCACATATCCATCAGTGGAGACTGGATGTGAAGGTCCCGCCCAGTGCAGCCTGATGCATGGCACCACTGGGCCCTTCCTTGCCACCAGAGCAATTGGGCAGTGCTGCAGCTCACTGCCTGTTACCTTTAGAGAGGGTGTGAGCACAGCACGGGCAAGGATGGATCTGAAGTATGCCTCTTGGTGCACCAAGCAGTTGGGCACCCCTACTCTTGCCCAGGTCCTCCACCAGCACGCCCAGCCCACCCCCTACCCCAGTGGATGTGTTCATACTCACAGCGAGCTGGATGGCCAGATTGTCAGCCACCTTGTCCAGGAGGGCCGTTGTGGGCTTCTCCTTACACAACAGCACCAGCTCCAGGTCCAAGTCCCCCTTGAGCAGCAGGCCCTTTGCCACAAGGCCAACACGCATCACACCCCTCAGGGTTCTGGTCATGTGCTCTGTCTTCTGCTCCCTGAGGGACAACCCAAGACATTCTCAGTGAGAGATTCCATCTGGCCAAAACCCAGAGGCCCCAGAAAGGCCTCAGAAAAGGAGATAATCAACCCTATACTGGCCAGTCTCCTTAAAAAGAACGAAAACCAAAAACCAACCCCCCCTTCCCAAAAAAAAACCACTAAACCTCCAACTTACCCAGTCCCTTCTTTGGTCTCATCCTCCTGGGGCACATCCACGTTCTCAGACTCAGCATTATCACTGTTGACTTTCTCCTGCTCATCGATCCAGTCAGACACAGCTTTGAGAGCTCGTTCTGTGTGGGACACCATGTTCTGGACTGCTTCCAGTTCCTCTTGTGTTGGATAAACAGAAGAATGCTTTGCCATCACATGGCGATCGTCATTCACAAAAATTCGTACTGGACGCTAGAAATGCAAAAATCCAGTTAAAAACAATGCAAAGAGACCAAACAACTCAACTCTTCCAAGCTACACAACTTAGAATTACACAAATGAAGACAAGACTGTATGAACATATCTGAAGATCTGAGAACAGACAGACATAATAATTGTTCTTTCTCTAAACTGTAGAGGAAGGGGGTACTTAGTTTACATTATATCTATGATATAAGAATTTCTACACTATGTACTATTTTATAATTCAGAAAGTCTAATGAAAGAGTTCCCGGAGTTCCCATCGTGGCGCAGTGGTTAACGAATCCGACTAGGAACCATGAGGTTGCGGGTTCGATCCCTGCCCTTGCTCAGTGGGTTAACGATCCGGCCTTGCCGTGAGCTGTGGTGTAGGTTGCAGACACAGCTCGGATCCCGCGTTGCTGTGGCTCTGGTGTAGGCCGGTGGCTCCAGCTCCGATTCAACCCCCAGCCTGGGAACTTCCATATGCCGCTGCGGGAGCGGCCCAAGAAATAGCAACAACAACAAAAAGACAAAAGACAAAAAAAAAAAAAAAAAGAAAGAGTTCCCGTCGCGGCACAGTGGAAATGAATCCGACCAGGAACTATGAGGTTTCGGGTTCCCTGGCCTTGCTCAGTGGGTTAAGGATCTGGCGTTGCTGTGAGCTGTGGTGTAGGCTGGCAGCTGTAGCTCTGACTGGACCTCTAGCTTGGGAACCTCCATAACAAGCAAAAAATAATAATGAAAAATGATTACAGAATAAAACACTTTGGGGGCACAAGATAGTTGAAGGAGATTAAAAGGTACAAAGTAGTAGGCATATAGAGCATCCTGAGGATCAGCAGTGTCTTGGGAGCACTGGGACACAGGTTCAATCCCCAACCTGACACAGTGGGTTAAGGATCTGGTAATGCTGCAGCTGCAGCATAGGTTGACTGTGTCTTGGATCTGATCCCTGGCCTGGGAACTCCATATGCTATGCGGCAGCCAAAAAAAAATGAAAACTAAAAAAATTAAAGAACACCAAGTACTAAATATAAAATAAATAAATCACAAGGACATAATATACAAGACAGGGAATATAGACAATATTTCATAGTAACTTTATATGGAATATAATCTCTATCAATATCAAATCAGAGTTCCCACCATGGCACAGTGGGTTAAGAATCCAACTGTAGGAGTTCCCGTAGTGGCGCAGTGGTTAACGAATCCGACTAGGAACCATGAGGTTGCGGGTTCGATCCCTGCCCTTGTTCAGTGGGTTAACGATCCGGCGTTGCCGTGAGCTGTGGTGTAGGTCGCAGACATGGCTCGGATCCCGAGTTGCTGTGGCTCTGGCGTAGGCTGGTGGCTACAGCTCCGATTAGACCCCTAGCCTGGGAAACTCCATATGCCACGGGAGCGGCCCAAGAAATGGCAAAAAGACCAAAAAAAAAAAAAAAAAGAATCCAACTGTAGTGGTTTGGATCACTGTGGAGGTGTGGGTTCAATCCCTGGCCTGGTGCAGTAAGTTAAAGGATCTGGTGTTGCTGCAGCTGTGGCTCAAGATTCAATCCCTGGCCCAGTGCAGCCATAAAATAAAATTGGGGAAAAAAAAAAAAAAACAAAAAACTGAACCGCTGTGATAAACCTGAAACTAACAATATTTTTTTTTCACCTGCATTTTCTGTTTATCATTTTTTATGTGAGTTACATATTACTAAAGTTAATCATCTTGAAAGCCCCTGGCTCTTCACAGGTAGATGTTTATCACATCACAGTGCATAAATTGTTTCCATTAATTTCTCATTAATTTGACAATTCTTTGATCTATTCTTTTTTAAGTGTTTATTTTTTTAATGTTACTTTTTTAATAGTTATATCCCCAATACAATTTTTTTTCTTCTGTACAGCATGGCTGCCCAGGTACACACACGTAAACATTCTATTTTCGCACGTTATCGTGCTCCATCACAAGTGACTAGAGGAACCAATATCGTATTTTAACTTGACTATACTTAAAAAAGTCAAATGCTTTAAGGCAATGCTACAAACATCTTTGTACAAGAATGGACAAACATTATCTATGATTAAGAAAAAAACTTGCTTACCATTTTTATGTCTTTTTCTGTAGTGTCTGGAAATCAAATTTTTGCTTATCTTTTCACACTGACAGATTTCGTTGGTGTTAATCAATACTTCAACTATCTACAAGACCAGAAAATCTTTTTAGTTTCAAATATTTCACAGATGAGTGAATCTCAGCAGTCAGATATTCAGCAGGATGAAAGCGGTGCTGCCTCAGGAAGGAGGTCCGCTCACAAAGCTGGTTACATCTTTATTTCCAAGTGACCACTAAGCCAAGGTATAAACAACTAATTATAAAATTTCCTAAAAATGAAGGAAAAAAAAAAAGAAACCAGCTGGTTTCTAAAAGCAACAGCTTAGTACAGGACCACACTCAGAAGATTTTTACTTTTTTTTTTATATATAAAAGTGTTTGGAAAAGGAAGAGGTAAGAAGCTGTCTGGCCCTTCAGTGAAAAGAAGAAATGGAAGGGAAGCAGGAAACAAAGGGCCCCAAAAGACTTCTGTTAACTGGAAATTAACTGGAAAGGCAAGAATCTTCTGAAACACCAGGGGACAGGGCTACCATACCACGCAGACACACCTGTGAATTCAATTCTGGAGTGGCTGAGACAACTGAAATGCACAACAGAAATCTTCAGGACAAACCTAGTTATAATGACAATTTTGGACTTTAACATGCTGAGTACAACCTACTCAATTCCCACTCTGCAAACAGTCTGGCCCACACTGAAATCTTTCAAATGAGTAAACAACCAAAAAATACTCCATCAGCATAACAGGCAACAGATGAATCAAGCCAATCCATCCAAGGACCTAAAAGCTAGCCTTTTTTCTTTTTTGTCTTTTTTAGGGCCGCACCCGCTGTACATGGAGATTCCCAGGCTAGGGGTTGAATCAGAGCCGTAGCCACCAGCCTACACCACAGCAGTCACAAGGGATCTAAGCTGAGTCTGCAACCTACACTACAGCTCACACCAATGCAGAATCCTTAACCCACAGAGAGAGGCCAGGGATCAACCCTGCGTCCTCACGGATACTAGTCAGATTTGTTTCTGCTGAGCCACAACAGGAACTCCAACAGCTAGCCTCTTTAAACCAGTTACCAGCCAAGGCAGCAGGTTCCTCTTAGAAAGGCACCTACTTCGAAGGTTTCACCTTGAGAAGAAACTCTTGACATAACTAGCCTAAATGAATTTCTCACAATGCTTCCAGACTACCTAGCAATCTAATTGAAATCATAAAGGTTCCAGAGTAATACTTGAAAACCTAAGGGTGAGGGTTTCCGTCTTGGTGCAGTGGAAACAAATCCAACTAGTATCCATGAGGATGCAGATTCGATCCCTGGTCTTGCTCAGTGGGTCAGGGAATGGGCGTTACAGTGAGCTGGGGTGTAGGTCACAGATGTGGCTTGGATCCAGAGTTGTTGTGGTGTAGGCCAGCAGCTATAGCTCCAATTTGATCCCCAACCTGGTAACTTCCATATGCCAGGGGTACGGCCCTAATTTAAAAAAAAAAAAAAAAAAAAAGAATAAACTCATTTAAAAAAAAAAGAAAGAAAGAAAGAAAAAGGAAACCTAAGGGTGGAATGAAAGGTGATGCCCCTGAAGAGCCAGGCAAGAGGACAGGTGGGGTCAAATGCTTCATGAGATGTGAGGGAAGGGAGGAGTGAAGGAACAGTCCCTGGGCCCTTGGTGAGCCACTTGGTAGTCAAAAAGCTGAAGCTTCTGCAAGAACATTGGCATGAAACCTCGCCTGCTTAGTCACTATCGGGGGCCTTAAATTTCCTTGAGGCTTACTTCTAACCTGCAATATGGAATCTACCTCTCTACCTCTTCAGGGGAACTATGAAATTAAAGGAGTTGACCTATGGAAAGCATGGAGCACAAATTCCACAAACCCTCAAAAACAGCACCAACTTTACTGCAGACAAGATATACATCAACCAAGCTGTTGTGGGGGCTAAACACATGCAAAAGCACATCCTGTATAAATGAATAATCTTTCATTCAGTTAGAAATGAATGATATGATGGCTATGTTTGCCAAGAACATCCTGGAGTTGTCTTGCAGTGCAGCAGGTGTCACTGCAGTGGTTTGGGGTTACTGCTGTGGCAGGGGCACAATCCCTGACTTACAACTTCAGCATGCTGCAGGCACAGCCAAAGGAAGGGGGGGAAAAAAAAAAGAATGTCTTTATCTGTTAGATACATACCCACAGCAAATTTATGGCTGAAAGTATGTGCCTGGTATTTGCTCTAAAATATTCCAGTGAGTGGGGGAATGGAGAAGGGAACAAGATGAACCAACACCGCAAAATGTTAATACCTAGTGAAGCTGAGATGAGAATACTGGAGATAATTTGTGAATGTTTGAAAATTTCCGTATTTTTTAAGTGCATAGTAAATTTAAGAACTTTTGCATGCAGCCATGATAAGTAGTCCAAAATTTAAACCAAAACCCAGAAACCAATTCTAAATTGAAAAAAAGGAGGCCATCAGAAAACACAGCTGAATGGTGAAGAGCCCATGTTTAAACCCTCCCCGAGTCCTGTCCATATGTATGCTGAAATTTCATAAATCTGAAGGATGATGTTTAAAACTGTATTTATTTGGAGTTCCCACTGTAGCAAAGGGGGTTAGGAGCTTGGGTCACTAGGGAGGTGCAGGTTTGATCCCCAGCCTGGCACAGCAGATTAAAGGATCCAGTGTTGCCACATCTGTGGTATGGGTTATCAGCTGTTGCTCAGATTCGATCCCTGGCCCAGGAATTTCCATATGCTGAGGGTGCAGCCATAATATGAGAAAGGGAAAGAAAGGAAAACAAAAGAAACAAACAAAAAACCCCAACTATATTAATTTGAAAGTATTTGGCAGGCACCTCCCCTGTGCCAGGCCCTGAGCTAGATGCTGGGACAGTGTTGAACACATCGGGAAAGTCCCCTGGCCAACTAGTATAACCCTAAAAGACTAATGCCTCTGGGGGAGTTTCCATCATGGCTGAGTGGAAATGAATTGACTAGTATCCATGAAGACACAGGTTCAATCCCTAGCCCTACTCAGTGGCTTAAGGATCTGGCGTTGCCATGAGCTAAGGTGTAGGTCACAGACATGGATCAGACCTGGGGATGCTGTGGCTGTGACGTAGGCAGGCAGCTGTACCTCCAATTAAACCCCTAGCCTGGGAACCTCCATAGGCCGAAGGTGTGGCACTAAAAAAATAAAAAATTAAAATAAGTAAAGTAGATTATGTTAACTATTTCAATAAAAACACAGACTGAAGGATGAACAGAACAGATAGATGGAGAGATGTGTGAAATACAACTAAGTCAAATGTCGACAGCAGAACCTAGGGGTGTGTATACACGTAGGAGTTCACTGTAAAACTATGTCACCTTTTCTGCATGTTTGAAATCTTCATAATAAAATGCTACAAACTATAACTAAAATTGATTTAGCACATTAAATGCATGCATGAGTCCATAATGATACTTATTTGCCTCTACTGGATATCTACATCCCAACTCCTTATTCTGAAGGGACTGAAGTTCACCCAGAGTTGATTCATGGAAATCTCTACAAAAAAAAAATGCCATCTGACAAAAAAGAGAAGGTCAGGAGTAGAAAACCACCCTTCTACCAAAAAGGAACAAGATACCACTATGCAAAACATCAGTCCATCATCACAAGCCCTCCAGAACAATCAAGCACCCCCAAATGCTCCTGTCTTCAACAAATGTTATACATGGAGCTTTCCATCTGCTCTTTTTTAGGGCTGCACCCTTGGCATATGGAGGGTCCCAGGCTAGGGGTCGGATCAGAGCTATACCCATTTGCCTATACCACAGCCACAGGAATGCGGGCTCCAAGCTTGTCTGTGACCTACACCACAGCTCATGGCAACATTGGACCCTTAATCCACTGAGTGAGCCCAGGGATCGAACCTGTGTCCTCATGGATGCTGGTCAGATTCGTTTCTGCTGAACCACAACGGGAATGCCCATCTGCTGTCTTCACTGCTGAAACTCGAGCATGGGCATGCCTTTGCTCCATAAGGCTGCCTCACTTGATCTTCTTCTGCCCTGAAAGGCAGGCCCAAGAAAGGACCCCTAAAGGGAATCACTGGGCCTTGGCTGGCCCTGACCACCATGCTTAGCCCATCTGCAATTCTTTCATCCCCTGGCCCTTCTCCCTTGAGCTAGGCTTTGGTAGCTATGTCTTCTGATTCGAACAAATCGAGTAAGAGTAATTATTATGTGAACTAAAACATGTAAAAACTGGAGTCAAGTGGGGGGATGTGCTTGGGTTGTGGGATGGAGATCCTGTGAAATCAGATTGTTATGATCATTATACAACTACAGATGTGATTAAAAAAAACAACAAAAAAAAAACTGGAGTCAATGCTTCTTTGCAGGGCAACAAAACCAGTCTCACTTGTCTCTGTGTGAACCTAGATCCATCATCCAAATCAGCCTCTTTGAAACTGGCTGCTCTGGTCTAGAATACCAGAGAATCCATCTCATTTAAACTCCTGAAAAGATTTTAAGGAACACTGCTGACAAGAAGCCTAAGATACCCACCTCCACTGCCCCCTGCACATCTAATGTAAAAGCCTTAAAAAGCTGCGCAGCTTGTTTCTTCAACCTCATAAAGGATTCAAACTGGGCCCCAGAGAAGCCTAATTTTTACAGCTCAGTCTCTCTGAAAGGAACACAAAGAATCTTCATGGGGATCAGGATCTGTGATGTTTGGGATGTTCTAACAAGCCGGGATCAGGTTTCTTTTATTTTTTTATTTTTATTTTTTGTCTTTTTGCTATTTCTTTGGGCCGCTCCCGCGGCATATGGAGGTTCCCAGGCTAGGGGTCGAATCAGAGCTGGAGCCACCGGCCTACGCCAGAGCCACAGCAACACAGGATCTGAGCCGCGTCTGCGACCTACACCACAGGACCTACACCACAGCTCACGGCAACACCGGATCGTTAACCCACTGAAAAAGGGCAGGGACCGAACCCGCGACCTCATGGTTCCTAGTCGGATTCGTTAACCACTGCGCCATGACAGGAACTCCCAGGTTTCTTTCTTTTAGTCTCAAAACCAGCCCACCCGCAGCAGAGAGTTAAAGAAGTTTCAACTACACTATAGGGTATGATGACCATCTTTCTGACCTCTCACTAATTAGAATATGACATTCATGACATTTGCTATTGGGCAAGAAATGTGCCCAAGTCAGCAAGTGTGGATCAACAAATGTTGGTGGAACAGATGTAGTGGCAACAGGTATAGCCCCATCTGTCTTCCAGAGTAAATCCCCCTATCCAGGGTATTTCACTCCAGGGAACTGTCCTGAAGCGATGCTTTTCTTAAAGACACCTAATTAGACTTTGAAATGTCTAAGACCCAATCCAGCTCCTGGTTCTCAGACCTCTAGATATAATCCTATCCTGAAACACGAAGTGAAATACACACATACAACTCTTTAATGACTCTTTAACTTTTAGCTTCACATCACCAAAGACATAAGGAAAACAATTTTAATGAAGAAACCTGGCCAAAAGATACCAATCTAAAATCTGATTATAGAGAGTTTCCCTTGTGGCACAGCAGAAATCAATCTGACCAGTAACCAAGAGGTTCCAGGTTTGATCCCTGACCTTGCTCAGTGGGTTAAGGATCTGGCATTGCCTTTAGCTGTGGTGTAGTAGATCACAGACTCGGCTTGGATCCTGCATTACTGTGGCTGTGGCGTAGGCTGACAGCTGTAGCTCCAATCTGACCCTAGGAACCTCCATATGCCACGGTGCAGCCCCAAAAAGCAAAGAAATGAATAAAATAAAATAAATAATCTGATTATAGGAGTTCCTGTTGTGGCTCAGTGGAAACCAATCTGACTAGAATCCATGAGGATGCGGGTTCAATCCCTGGCCTCGATCAGTGGGTTAAAGGATCTAGCATTGCCATGAGCTGTGGTATAGGTTGAAGATGCGGCTTAGATCTGGCGTTGCTGTGGCTGTGATGTAGGCCAGTAACTATAGCTCCACTTCAACCTCTGGCCTGGGAACCTCCATATGCCGTGGGAGTGGCCCTAAAAATAAATAAACAAACAAACAAAATCTGATTAAAGAAGTTTCTCTGTGGCACAGCAGGTTAAGGATCTGCTGTTGTCACTTGCAGTGGCTTGGGTCACTGCAGAGGTGTGGGTTCAATCCCTGGCCCTGGAACTTCTGCATGCCAGGGGCATGTTCAAAAATTTGAATAAATCTGATTATAGATGCCACTCTGCGAAATTTTTAAGGCCAAAACAATAGTTTTCAGTTCTGTCTGCAACAGTGTTTTTACTGGTCCATGGGGAGGTATAAAATTAGGAATAAAGACTTTTTCACAGATATTTTCTTTTCTTTTTTTTTTTTTTTGTCTTTTCTGGCTGCACCTGCAGCATATGGAGGTTCCCAGGCTAGGGGTCAAATCAGAGTTGAAGCCCGCCGGCCTACACCACAGCCATGGCAACTCGGAATCCAAACTGCATCTGCAACCTACACCACAGCTCTCAGCAAGGTCAGATCCTTAACCCACTGAGCAAGGCCAGGGACTGAACCCGAGTACTCACAAAGGCTAGTCTGGGTTCCCCAACTGCTGAGCCATGACAGAAACTCCATTTTCTTTTCTCTTTTTAATGGCTGCACCTGAGACATGTGAAAGTTTCCAGGTCAGTGACTGAATTGGAACTGCAGCTGCGGCAACATCAGATCCTTTCTTTAACCCGCTGTGCTGGGCCAAGAACTGAACCAGCGCCTCTGCAATGACCCAAGCCGCTGCAGTTGGAGTCTAAGCCCGCTGTGCCACAGTGGGAAGTCCTAGATTTTTCACAAAAGAACTTTTTTGTCTTTTTAGGGCCGCACTCAAGGCACATGGAAGTTCCCAGGCTTGGGGTCAAATTGGAGCTGAAGCTGATGGTCTACGCCACAGCCAAACAGCCACATGGGATCTGCAACCTATAGCACAGTTCACAGGGCAACGCCAGATCCTTAACCCACTGAGTGAGGCCAGGGATCGAACTGGTGTCCTCATGGATACTAGTCAGGTTCATTACTGCTGAGCTATGACGGGAACTCCTCACAAATATTTTCAATTTAGAGGACTGTCCTTTACTCCAAGCTTATTCTCTTCCTACATGTTCAGTGCTAAAATACTTTTTTTCTTATGAAAAGATGGAAATCATATATGATAATTAAAGAAGGTATTTTAATTGGCAAATGCAGATTATTCCCCAAAATGTTTCTGGAACTATAACAGGTCTCTAAGACCCAGGCCTCCATGCCCATGGAACATCCACACATTTTACAAACAGGTGCCCCAGGTTTGTACCCACTGGGCTTTACAACCTGGCCACTGTGGAACCGCCAACAAATCATTTACCTTTCAGAACTGGGTCAAAACGAAATTAAAACACTACCTACAACTCAGTTGCAAACAGCAAGGATTAAAGGTGACACAGTGGGAAAATGCTCTGTCAGCTATAAAAATACAAATGCAACGCGTCAAAGGAGTAATTTTAGCTACTCTTGGATGACCCAATACAAAAGTTTTAAAATCTATCTGTGAAAAGACATGGTATCACAGCAAAAGATTTAACATGATTCCAAGTAGGAATTATCAAACTCTTTGCAACACACCCTTCAGGCAGCAAGGAAGCAAGGGAAGCCAACTTAGAAATCGTTCACACTTGCAGGGAATGGAGGAGTGGGTTATAAGACAACCTTCCCATATGAACTCATAAGAATGCCTCAGATTTTGTTTTAAAACTAGTTTCTGCTTAAGAAAACAAATGCCTGCCTCTCAAAGGATGTTGTATATTAACATAACATGCACAGATTAATTATTTTAGTGGGTAAGGGTTTCTTTTTTAAATGAAACTTTTAATTTTGAGGTATTGTAGCTTCTGGTGCAGTTGTAAGAAGTAACAGATCTCCAGTGTACTCTGCCCAGTTTTCATCAATGGTAACATCTTACAAATTTTAATACAATATCACAACCACAATGCTGATATTGACACAATCAAATACAGACTGCTGCTGTCACAAGGATCCCTCCTGTTGCTTCTGTAGTTGTCACATTGACATTCTAATTGCTCCCCATGCCTAACCCCTAGCAACGATTCCATGTACCGTTTTTTTTAATTTTGACATTCCAAGAATGTTATATGAATGGAATTGTAGAGCACACAACCTTTCAGGATGGCTTATCTCATGCACCATAACTGCCTCAAGATTCACCCAAACTGTGTGTATTGCTAAGTAGTATTCCATGATAAGGATGTACTATACTTTAACCATTCACCCACTAAAGGATATCAAAGTGGGTTTTAATTCTTGGCTAGTATAAATAAATATTAAGTGCCGGTATGATCCATGTGGCCAGGCTGGTCATTTCCTTATTAAGGACAGTTCGACAGCTTTTTTGAATTACGAATACACAGTAAGGATTATTAACCAGCAAAAACTCTAAATGTACAACTAAGAAGAAGCCTGACATGCCATATTCATCCCTTACACACACTCAGATAAAAGGAAGAAATTAGTTCAAAGGCAAGCAGCAGAAAACCAAGTAGCCTGGAAGATTATACCAATGAGACCTGACCCTTCAGCTTAAACTACAATTCTAATGGAAATAATATGAATGGCTGTTTGAAGAAAAATCATCTTAAACCTCAAACTGCCAATAGCACCACTTCTCATTAACCACCTAAGATTATAAAAATAATTTGGAGCAAACTTATAGACTAAAAAAGGATGCACACTCAACTGAATATCTTTGTAACTAAATGATCCTTTGTGATCATACATGGACAAGAAAATGACCCTTGGACAGTAAATTCACTTGACGTTAAAACTAGTAGCAACACTTTCAATTTCTTCATTACGGGGTTCCTGCCGTGGCTCAGTGGTTAACGAACCTGACTAGTAACCATGAGGTTGCAGGTTTGATCCCTGGCCTTGCTCAGTGGCTTAAGGATCTGGTGTTGCCATGAGCTGTGGTGTAGGTCGCAGACCCGGCTCGGATCCCACGTGGCTGCAGCTCCGATTAGACCCCTAGCCTAGAAACCTCCATATGCCTCGGGAGCGGCCCTAGAAAAAAAAGGCAAAAAGACCAAAAAAAAAAAAAAGAAAGAAAACTTCTAAAGCTTTTTTCAAAAGTGAGAACATTCTCAACACCCACATCCTGCTAAAGCCTAAAGACAAATATGATGCTGCCTACTGTTTACCCAAGAAAAGAGACTTAAGAGAAGGTTCTTTCCTCATCACTTACTCCACCTGTCCCTACCTGGTGAACTTAACCAGGGGAGCATGAAAACAAGCACTGTATCTGCAACGTCAAAATGTTAGTGCCAGTCTTGCCAATATGGGTTTTTTGACCAAAAAAAAAAAAAAAAAAAAATTAAGGAAAATGATAGCCTTAGATCCCTCACACCCAGGAATATGGGCCCCTAAAAAAATACTCAAGTACTCTAGAAGGAGCCAAAAGAATTTTTACCTACAGGCACTAGCCAAATTCAATCAAGAAAGAAAAAAGAAAAAAAAAAAACTACAAATGATCAGGCACCACTCCATTCCAGAAAAAGGGCAATTCCCAAGCTTCCCCAAGCTTCAGGAGGGTAGGGAAACTGATAAATCAGTGCCCAGTGCTGGTAAGGCCAAGCCAGGCTTCAATCAACTCCAGACAATGCTAGGGTCTGCAGAGACTCCATTCACAAATCCCAGGAACCAAGACTGTCCACATGGCCAAGAGACAGCTCACAGGTAAAGACCCCAGGAGTAGGGACAGAGATGGCACCTGTCGGTGCCCTGGAGCCCCCCCCCCCCCATCTCCACCCCAGCTATGAGTGACCTTCTGATTCCCACACTTCATTCACAGCCTCAGTCAGTGGCTGCTGTAGCTACATCCCAGGAGACCACACATAAAGCACAGAGGCAGCACTGTGAACCAATCCATGGAGATTCCCAACCAGATTTGATCCCTTTAGTCCAGATTTGATCCCTAACTTCAGAAGGCACCTTGTGTTTTTCCATGGACCACAAATATGCCACCAGACCGCTCATTTTAGAGAAATTAGAACGCTAAACAATCATAAAAAGATTCAGAATCACTGAAATACCTGAGTCCAGAAAAGGTAATGATGCTTCCTTGCTGATCTGTCAAGTCCCCTAGGCAGGATGCCAAACAATTTTCAATCAATTTTGGAAATATTGAGAAGAGACGGCTTACTCTCCCCAAGTTTAGACACTGAACTGGGCAAGAACATGTTGATCCTTAAACATCCCAAATAATATCCCCAGGCGAAGAATTGCCCAGGGCAAAACCTCAACAGCAACCCCAAGAATCTCAGTCACTCAACAACTTGAGGAAGTAAGCTAGAAAAGGATTTTAAGCGCTCATGTTTGGGTCTCAATCTGGAAGATCACAGGGCACCCAAATATCACATCTGATCACCATTTTGAGGGAGAATGCAAGTCCTAAATAATCGGGAAAAATTTCAACATCAATGAAACATCTAAAATAAATAAAGTGAAAGCTTAAAATAAACCTTTTAGCAATTCTGGATCCGGATCTGGGGGAGGCCAGCCTAACCAGAGATTTAAAAACCCCATGAACCCACAAAGACCTCCTCTGCAATCCACTTAAGGACGGGGTTCCAGGGAGGGGGTCTGCCTCTCCGCTCCACGAAAAGACAAAGGAGGCGATGTTTCCCGCCTCGAGAACCTGGGACTCTCCTGGAACCCGGGACCGGAATGGGACAAAGAGAAGAGGTGGGGGGGGGTAGCCCCTGCTCCGCGGGGCAGGATGCTTCCAGCCGGAGGGGGGTGTGTGCTCACCGCACGTGCGCGTGTGCGCGCGTGGCGCCCCAACAGACAAAGCCCGACCCGGGAGAGGCGGCAGCCGGGGGCCCAGTGCGCGCGCACCCCCCGCGAGAGGCGCCACCGCCGGCCGAGGGGCCGCGAAGGGGGGGCGGATGCGCGCGCACCGGGCCCTCGCCGCCGCCGCCATTTTGTCTCCTCGGCACAATGGGGGAGAGTAACGGCCGAGCGCGGGAGCGAGGCTGGCAAAGGAGGAAGGAGCCAGGCACTGGGGCGAGAGAACCAAACGAAAGCAGGGAACACAAGACGCCTCAGGCCTTGTCTCCGCAACTCCTCATCCGAGCCCGCGCTGAGGAGAGAACGGGGGGGAGGGGGAAAGGCGGGAGCGGGCCCGGCCGCCGCCACATTGACGCTTACCTCGTCTGGGTCCCTTTCCTCGACAGCAACCACCGCCCTCCGGCCACAGCCCGCCTCGGTCTTCCTCAAAAAGCCACGCGGTACGCACCGGGCTGCTGAGTCCAACTGCAATGGCGAGAAGAGGAGGAGGAGGAGCCGGGACCGGGGACGAGCTGGCGAGCGGGCGCGCGCTAGGGAGGTGCGGAACCACGTGACTGGGCGGAGCCCCGCCCCCTGCCGCCTCGTTACCGCTCGACGCAGGCCCAGCGGGAGAGGCAGGGAGGGAGGAACAGAGAAAAGAAGGCGGGCCCTGGTCACGTGACAGAACCGTAAGACGTTACGTGGCGTCGGGACGTTTTCCTCCTCTTTCCACGCCTTTGCTTGATCATGTGACAGTGGCAAATTCGGAGATCTCCTTGGCCATGTGATAAAGGCTTTTGCTCCTTGCCTTTGCGGTATTGGTAGGCCTGTTTCATGTGACAACATCGCCTCTCTTTTTTTCAATTGCGGTTTTTGAGCGGCCATTACCACGTGAGGCCGAGGGAGGGGCGGAGCCTCCCTGCGTCTCCTAGTTTATGCGCTTGCGCGGCCGCCATTTTACGCCCGTCGCCAGGAGTACGTTGGCGGAAACGGTCAGAGAGGCTGGCTCTTGAGCGTCCTCATGGTGGCTGGTGTTGCTAGAAGAGGTTTGCTCTGCTACTGAAGCGGTACGGTGGCACTTCCTTCCCACTGCCTGCTTTTTCCACGAGAGGCCGAGCAGACTCGAGCTGTGTGTGTGAGGAAAGGTCGGACAGAACTCCTCGTTGCTGTTTCGGCATCCGGGTCTTTGGTGTTGAAACTTTTTCACGGGTAGCGCCCCGCCAGACTACCCGGCCCGGAGCCTCCGAAGGGCAGAGCCCACTTGGTCAGAATCTTCCAGTCCCCCATTCACAGATGAAGAAATTGAGGCCCGATCCAGAAAAAGACCCGACTGAAGGCCTCACGGTCTTTTGCGGGAAATTTGGGACTTGGACTGAGACACTTGGCCAGCCACATCTTGGCGGGGAGGTCGGGGTCATAAGTAAAGGCATGGGGGACCGAGCGTCTTCACTTTACGATCCTGGTGTTGTTGCATCCTCTTGGGAGCCTCAGATCCTCAGTGTACAATCTATGCCTAAGCTTTCTTCCAGAATCAGGATCAGGCAGGCGTTGGTAGACAAGTGATAGAGACATTGCTGAGATTCGGAGGCAAGTAGTTCAGGACTTAACGGCCTAAATAAATCTTTTTTGCAGAAGCAGGGGTGGTGTAGCTAGTTTGTTAAGAATGCAAGATCCCGAGTTCCCATCTCTGCTCAGTGGAAATTAATCCGACTAGCATCCATGAGGATTCAGGTTTGATCCCTGGCCTCCTCAGTGGGTTAAAGATCCCGAGTTGCCCTGAGCTGCGGTTTAGGTCGCAGAGGGGTCCTGTTCTGGCGTGGCTATGGCATAGGCCAGCAGCTACAGCTCCGGTTAGACCCTCCTGGGAGCCTCCATATGCCTGGCTGCAACCCTAAAAAAAACAAAAAAATTTTTAAAAAAATGCAAGATCCAGGGTCGCCCTAAGTTTGGGTCTCTGTATGATCAAGACTAGTGCACCTCCCTGAGCTTCTCTTGATTTATCTACAAAATGTGATTTTTTTTTCTTAAAAGCACCTGGTACAATTCTTTGCACAAAACAAATGCCCCAATGGAGTTCCTGTTGTGGCGCAGTGGTTAAGGAATCCGACTAGGAACCATGAGGTTGCAGGTTCGATCCCTGCCCTTGCTCAGTGGGTTAACAATCTGGCGTTGCTGTTAGCTGTGGTGTGGGTCACAGACAACGTGGGCTCGGATCCCACGTTGCTGTGGCTCTGGTGCAGGCTGGCAGCTACAGCTCCGATTCGACGCCTAGCCTGGGAACATCCATATGCCGTGGGAGCAGCTCAAGAAATGGCAAGAAGACAAAAAAAAAAAAATGCCCCAAGATTATAGTTGGTTTTTTTTTTTTCTTAGATATGGCGTTCCCATCGCGGTGCAGTAGTTAACGAACCCGACTAGAAGTCGTGAAGTTGCGAGTTAGATCCCTGGCCTCGCTCAGTGGATTAAGGATCCACTGTTGCCGTAAGCTGTGGTGTAGGTCACAGACGTGGCTCAGATCTGGTGTTGCTGTGGCTGTGCCATAGGCCAGCAGCTGCTCGGATTACACCCCTAGTCTGGGAACCTCCATGTGCCGGGGGTGCGGCCCTAGAAAAGACAAAGTAAGGTGTAAAAATGTGGTCACAGATTATCACAGAATGAGTCCATGCTGTTTTACCTATCGCTTCCCAACTTTGTGTGTGTGCTTTTTTAGGGCCACAGTAGCTGCACGTGGAGGTTCCCAGGCTAGGGGACTAATTCCAGCCATAGCCACTGGCCTACCCCAGAGCCAGAGCAATGCCAGATCTGATCAGCATATGCTACCTACACCACACCTCAAGGCAAACACGGATCCTTAACCCACTGAAAGGAGGCAGGAAGCAAACCCATATCCTCATGGATACTAGTCAGGTTCCTAACCTGCTGGACCACAGCAGGAATTCTTCCCTATTAGAGCAGAAAATCAAGAGGCAGGAGGCCAGAGCACTGATATTTCAAGCCGGTTTTATTGATGAACAGACTGGCCAGGAGCACTGAGAGAATTCAGCCTCCCCGCTTAGGGAGCAGCTGGTTATAAGAAAAGGGAAGGGGTAGTTTCCATTTTTATCACAGATTTGTTCTTGGGCTAAGTCAGTGTTCAGGGGTTGGGGGAGGCAGTCCCCTTAGCAATGTGAGTAATGGTTTGGGGTAGGGGGTAGAGAGAAGTTGTAAAGAAACATCCCATGACAAATGACGGGATGTTTAACTGGTCTCCAAGGCAGCTCATTGTTGGGGGAGTGACGCCCTTCTAGATGGTAAGTCTGATTAGAGTTTTGGTGGCACCTAGCAAATCATATCCGATCCCCCACCTAAGACTCCTATCTTTATTTATACTTAAGATCTTGAAACAGTCATCTATTTACACGGTATAAAATGTCAAACATGCAAAAGGATGTGAGAAAACAAAGTCAATTACCTCTTCCAAACACCATCCACCTTGACAGCTGTTGTAAGTTTTTTGTGTACCTCTATAGGATGTTTTATTTCCAGAGGTGCTTAATTATAGTCTTATTGGTATTTTTTCACATTAATAATAGACATTCTATATCTTGCTATTTTTTTGAGATCGTTCTTAAAGCTTGAGATTGAAGAAAGTTTTGGTTAAATTAATGGGACATAAATAAAATTAGCTACGGAATACCCATTGTGGCTCAGTGGTAATGAGCCAAATTAGTATCCATGAGGATGGAATTTCAATGGATCCCTGGACTTCACTAAGTGAGTTAAGGATGTGGTGTTGCTATGAGCTGTGGTGTAGTTTTCAGATGAGGCTTGGATCTGGTGGTGGTATGGCTGTGTTGTAGGCTGGTAGCTGCAGCTCCAATTCAGCACCTAGCCTGGGAACTTGCATATGCTGCAAGTGTGGCCCTAAAAAGAAAAAAAAAAAAACTAGAGAAAATTTAGATTGTTCAAGGTCACCATAACTTGGCTTTTTTTTTTTTTAGATGCTTTAAAATATTTATATCAGGGAGTTCCCCTTGTGGTGCAGTGGAAACAAATCCTACTAGTGGTTTTGGTAGTCCCAAAGAATCTGTTTTATACTCAAGCAATAATTGTGATGCATAATTATTTTGCAGATAGGCAATCATGGTAAAATTTTTTTTATACCCGATTTCTCAGGAAACACCTGGGGTTCTAATTAAAAATTGTTCCTGGTATATGAAATAGCATTATATAATGTTATCCTTACCACATTTATATAATAATTACATCTGTCGCTTTTGGTTTTGTTTTTTTGTCTTTTTGCCTTTTCTAGGAATGCTTCCGCAGCATATGGAGGTTCCCAGGCTAGGGGTTGAATCGGAGCTGTAGCCACCGGCCTACGCCAGAGCCACAGCAACGCGGGATCCGAGCCGCATCTGCAACCTACACCACAGCTCATGGCAAGGCCAGATCGTTAACCCACTGAGCAAGGGCAGGGATCGAACCCGCAACCTCATGGTTCCTAGTCGGATTCGTTAACCACTGTGCCACGACGGGAACTCCGTCATTGAAGAATTTTACTTTTTCTTCTTTATTCAAAACATTTTACTTTTTTTAAAATTTGCTACTTGCAGTTTTCTTACACATGCTTTCACTGACATCTGAAAATAAGATCTATTCCTTTGCTGGGTAAGTATTCTGTACAAATTAAGTGCACAATGACTGTTTCTTGAAATGAACATAAACTTTCAACCAGTAACATTACCTGCAGAGAAAAGGATACAAAACTAATGAAACAGGAAACATAGGATTAGTTTGGGTTTTTTTTTATTCTTTTTTTTTTTGCCATTTCTTGTGCCGCTCCCGCGGCATATGGAGGTTCCCAGGCTAGGGGTCTAATCGAAGCTGTAGATGCCGGCCTACGCCAGAGCCACAGCAACGCGGGATCCTAGCCACCTCTGCGACCCAACCACAGCTTACGGCAACGCCAGATCCTTAAGCCACCAAGCAAGGCCAGGGATCAAACCTGCAACCTCATGGTTCCTACTCGGATTCGTTAACCACTGAGCCACAATGGGAACTCCTATACTGTGATTTTTAAAAAGCAAATTGTTTTGCATGTTATAGGCTGGAGGAAGGTTAAATGTAATTCAAGGTTATAGCTCTGAAAAGTATGACAGTAGGATTTTGAAGCTCAGATTACATAGGTTTTAACTCCTGGCTTGTTTCAAGTATGACTGAGCTGTATTTGAAGTACGTCCTCAGCTCTTAACACATTATTTACAGCTGTCCAGTAACAAGAACTTGAGCAGTAAAATGTCAAGTACAAAGCATGTAACATTAATGACCATTGTTTCAGTGCATCAGGAATAAGACTGATGAAGAGCAAAGTAAATCTAGAACAAGGATGTTTTTTTATTCAAAAAAAAATTTTAGGCGTTCCCGTCGTGGCTCGGCGATTATCAAATCTGACTAGCATCCATGAGGAGACAGGTTTGATCCCTGGCCTTGCTCAATGGGTTAAGGATCTGGTGTTGCCCTGAGCTGTGGTATAGGTCACGGATGCAGCTCGGATCCTGTGTTGCTGTGGCTGTGGTGTAGGCTGGCAGCTATAGCTCTGATTCGACCCCAGCCTAGGAACCTCCATATGCTGGGAGTACAGCCCTAAAAAGCAAAAAAATAATAATAATAATTGACTTTTTTCACCTTTAAATCATTTAAAAAAATTTTTATTATAGTTGGTTTACAATGCTGTCAATTTCTGCTGTACAGTGGAATGACATTATACATATATATATGCATAATGTTCTCATTCCATAACTTGGCTTTTACATTAGAGATCAGCTGTCTGTTTAATACTAGGAATAGTCACAGAGGTGGGGCAACTTGACTAAGCTAACAGCGCTACCAAGTGGCAGAACAAGGAAGGTTTCCAGTTTTCAGACACAAATCCATAGACCTTACTTGGGAGGGACCCAAAGTTACATATCTGAGAACCTGCTTTTTAAGATCTCATTTTGCTAAGGCAGCACCTTATCAAATCCCTTTGATAGAGACAAATAGGGTCATGATTACAAGCAAAGGCTCCATGGAGGTGCCCCGTACAGATTTGAGAGGTTTTTGAACCTCAGAGGTTTGCTGGAGTGGCTGGCATGGAGAGAATGGTAGAGAAATAGTTGTGATTGTTACCTATTGGACTGGTGCCCACTCCAACCAGATTCTTTTAGTGAAGTGATCCATTAAGGTGCAGGTGAGGCTTCCACTGGAGGCCTATACGCCACTGCTGGTGCCACAGCCATGTCTCTAGTAATCCCTGAGAAGTTCCAGCACATTTTGCAAGTACTCAACACCAACATCGATGCGTGATGGAAAATTGCCTTTGCTATCACTGCGATTAAGGGTGCAGGGCGGAGATATGCTCATGTGGTGTTGAGGAAAGCAGACATCGACCTCACCAAGAGGGCAGGAGAGCTCACAGAGGATGAGTGGAATGTGTAATCACCATTATGCAGAATCCACACCAATACAAGATCCCAGCTGGTTCTTAAATAGAAGGATGTGAAGGATGGGAAGTACAGCCAGGTCCTGGCCAACGATCTAGATAACAAGCTCCTTGAAGACCTGGAGCAACTGAAGAGGATTCGGGCTCACAGAGGGCTGCGCCACTTCTGGGGACTGTGTGTCCCAGGCCGGCACACCAAGACCACAGGACACCATGGGTGTGTCCAAGAAGAAATGTGTCGGTGCTGCTTGTTAATAGTTTATACAGTTAAAAAAAAAAAAAAAAAAAGATGCAAGTGAGAAGAAAACCAAAAGAGATGCAGCGGGGGATGATACAAGTGATGATACAAAACAGAACTCCCTGAAAAGTGTATTCGCTAAGGATTCACTCCATCCCATCCACCAGGAGCTGATGGATAAGAGGTTTTCAGCCTAACCTCCTTCATTGTCCATATTTTCTCCTTGATCACCAGACAAGATGAAGACCTAAGGTTGCCATCTACCCTCTCTTGTCCCTTCACCTCCACCCTGACCCAGCCTCTTACCCTTGCCTTTCATTACTCCATAGTTAACTACTCCCTGTATGCATAACCATTCTCTCACCTCCTAGCCTTAGCTGACGCCCCCTATCATCTAGCTGTAGACCCTCCTCTCCGTTACACCACCTCCTCATTTGTTGATGAGTGAGGTCAGTCCCTCTATTTTTTTAATTTTTGACTGTCTTGAGGCATATGGAGTTCCCGGGCCAGGGATCAGATCTGAGCTGCAATTTTGATCCAAGCCACAGTTTTGACGATGCTGGATCTTTAACCCAATGTACTGGGCTGGGGATTGAACCTGCAACCCAGCACTCCCAAGATGCCACAGATCCCCTTGTGCCACAGCAGGACTCCAGTCTCGCTATTTATTTATTTACATTTATTTTGTTTTTTAGGGCCACACCAGCAGCATATGGAGGTTCCCAGGCTAGGGGTCAAATCAGAGCTACAGTTGCTGGCCTATGCCACAGCCAGAGCAATGCTGGATCAGAGCTGTGTCTTCGACCTATACCACAGCTCAGGGCAACACTGGATGCTTAACCCACTGAGCAAGGCTAGGGATCGAACCTGCAACCTCATGGTTACTAGTCGGATTTGTTGGGAATTCCCCAGTCCCTCAATTTAAATAGGTTCTGGAGTTCTCTTGTGGCACAGCGGGTTTAAGGACCTAGTGTTGTCAATACAGCCGCTTGGGTCACTGCTATGGCCACGGGCAAGGCCACAAATAAATATATAAATGAATGAATAAATAAACAGATTCTGCCATCCTCTGGGATTTAGTGTCCTCATGAACATCCGATCCATGCCATGCCTTCCTCATTTTCAGAGAATTTTCCTACTTCAGCCCCTATCCCCAAGGTCCCCTGATCACACCCAAAAATTCTGCTTGCAAGTTTTTTGAACAGTACCTGCTGCCTTCCCACCCTCTCAGTAGAGTGGACATAGGTTGACCACCATGCTTTGGGGAACCACTCCCCTCCCTTGCTCAGTCTGGGGTTCAGTTGTTAGGTCTCCAGTGCCAGACCATGAAACCAGGCCCATGGCTTGGCCATGGCGATTGGCTTAGGAGTAACTGACCCAAACCAAGCCAGTCAGATTCAGTTAGCACCAGCCTTGGGATTCGGGGACGAGAGAAGTCTTCATTTTTCTGATCTTGTAACCAAGAAAGTACAAGGTGTGGTGGGAGGGCAGGGAGTGTACCTTGATGAAAGAACTTGACAGAGCCCAGGAGTCCAGCTGTGCCAAGCGTGCCCCTCCCACCCCTGCTGATCTTAGTCATGGTAGTGCCCAATGGGGATTTTTATCTGTGAAGGTGTTACCTCTAAAGATGCATGAAGGAATGCCTGATGTCCAGGAGAATCCCCCAAGATGGGCACTGGTCCTGTCCATCTCAACCTCGCCTCTCCCAGACCACAGTTCCTCACTAATAAAGTGCTGAGTATCAACAGAACCATGGGGGGTGGGGGTGGGGGGGACTTGATAGAATTAAACCAACCTGGAAGGAAGCTGAGTCATAAGATAAAGAAAACAGTATGGTGTTTCTTCCAAAAATTAAACATAGAATCAACATGTCATCCAGGAATTCCACTTCTGAGTATATCCCCAAAAGAAATAAGCGCAGGGACTCAACATACTTGTGAAACTGACAGCACTAACGGCCTGAACCTAGCAAGAACAGAGATTGGAGCTTGAACCCAGTGCTAGGATTTAAACCCAGCCAAAACCCAGACTGGGACTTAAACCCATGGGTTGTTTTTTTTTTTTAATCTTTCTATTTATTTACTACTCACATGAATTTATCATGTCTATAGTTGTATAATGATCATCACAGTCCAATTTCACAGGATTTCCATCCCACAACCCAAGCACAACCCCCCACCCCCTAACCTATGGTTTTAAAATTGAGTTACTCACCCTGTGTCTGGACTCACTAAGTTTCGGGTTCTTTATCCCTCTGCGCAGAATGAATTCAGCGAGAGACAAAGTGATAGGTAAGAAACAGATTAGGGAGTTCCCGTCGTGGCGCAGTGGTTAACGAATCCGACTAGGAACCATGAGGTTGCGGGTTCGGTCCCTGCCCTTGCTCAGTGGGTTAACGATCCGGCCTTGCCATGAGCTGTGGTGTAGGTTGCAGATGCGGCTCGGATCCCGCGTTGCTGTGGCTCTGGCGTAGGCCAGTGACTACAACTCCGACTGGACCCCTAGACTGGGAATCTCCATATGCCGCGGGAGCGGCCCAAGAAATAGCAAAAAGACAAAAAGAAAAAAGAAACAGATTAGGATAGGACGTTGTGAGAGATGCCAGCGGGCAGGCAAGAAGCTCTGCCTGAGGAGCCAGTGGGCGACAGTTTTATCATCCTAGGGGCACGGGAGTTGGAAAGGCCCACCTCTTTCTTTCCGGGAGTAGTAACTCCTCCTTAGTATCCGGTAAGGTGTATATTCAAATCAGCTGAGGGGCAGTCTTCAAACTCTTGTCCTCGTTCTGAATCTAAATGCAGGCCTCATCCCATCCTCCACCCAATGACCTGAGGCAATTCCCACACCTCCACCAGTTGAGCAAGCCTGCCTTGTTCTGATAGTTTACAGTGGTCTCCCAACATCCCCCAGGTTTCCCTCTTTATCTGTGATCTCCTATTGGGACTTCTACAACCACCTATGCCTACTCCATCCCTATCACTTGTACACTCATGTTTATGGCGGAACTAGCCAAAAGTTGGAAGCAACTCAAATGTCCATCAATGGATAGATAAACAAAATATGTATTCATACAGTGGAAAATTATTCAGTGTTGAAAGGAAATTCTGACACATGCTACAACACGGATGAACCTTGAGGACATTTTATAATAAACCAGTCACAAGAGGACAAGTCAGGGAGTCCCCTTGTGGCCCAGAGGAAATGAACCCAACTAGTATCCTTGAGGATGCAGGTTTGATCCCTGGCCTCGCTTTGTGGGTCAACTATCGGGCGTTGCCATGAGCTGCAGTAGGTCTCACATGCAGCTTGGATCCAGTATTGCTGTTGCTGTGTGCTGTGGCGTAGGCTGGCAGCTGTAGCTCTGATTCAACCCCCAGCTCAAGAACTTCCATATGCCACAGGTTCAACCAACCTTAAAAAGCAAAAACAACAACAACAACAAAAAACCCTTTACTTTTCTTTCTTATTTTTTTTATAATGATTTTTATTTTTTTCATTATAGCTGGTTTACAGTGTTCTGTCAATTTTCTACTGTACAGCAAGGTGACCCGGTTACACATACATGTATACATTCTTTTTTCTCCCACTATCATGCTCCATCATAAGTGACTAGATATAGTTCCCAGTTCTATACAGCAGGATCTCATTGCTTATCCATTCTTTCTTTTTTTAATGGCCCCACCCACAGCATATAGAAGTTCCCAAGGCCAAGGATTGAAGCTGCAGCAACACCTGATTTTTTTTTTTTTTGTCTTTTGTCTTTTTAGGGCCCCACCCGAGGCATACGGAGGTTCCCAGGCTAGGGGTGGAATCAGAGCTACAGCTGCCGGCCTATACCAGGAGCCACAGCAACTCAGGATCCGAGCTGCATCTGCGACCTACACCACAGCTCACGGCAATGCCGGATCCTTAACCAATTGAGTAAGGCCAGGGATCAAACTCACAACCTCAGGGTTCCTAGTCAGCTTCGTTAACCACTGAGCCACGACAGGAACTCCAACACTGATTCTTTAACCCACTGTGCCGGGCCGGTGGTTGCACCTATGCGCCTCCTTGGCAACCCGAGCCGACTGAAGTTGGATTCTTAACCCACTGCACCACAGAACATGAGTCCACTTCCTTTTTTTCCCCCATTTTATTGTTTCTCTGCACCCTATGTCAGGGATTTGTGTGCTTTTGCACAACCACCTGTACCTGCAACTCCTTCAGAGACTTGCTCCCTGTGTAAGCAGCTTTTGGCAGGAAAGTGCTTTCTGCAGGAGACACCCTTTTATCTTGTAACTAACCTTAAACCCCAGCACCCCCATGTTCTACTCCTCTCCAGCACTAGCACATCTTTCAGATCTTTTGATTTGCCTAATCTGTTAGTTCTCTCCATAGATCAAAGAAGTAGATACAAAGAATAAGTAATTAACAGAGAAACAGATCTCTTCCCTAGCTTCCCCTTCAGTAATGTCATGAACAAACTGTGTGAACAAGATAGCATCTAGGAGTTCTCTTGTGCTCCAGAAGATTAAGGATCTAGTGTTGTCACTGCAGTGGCCTGGGTCTCTGCTATGGCTGGGGTTCGATCCCTGGTCAAGTAAGCTTCATATGCTGAGGGTGGTGTGTGGGAGGCGGGGAAGGGAGCATCTAAAGGAAGGAAGATCACTTGCAGTCTGGAGTTCCTTCCCTGATGCCTCAGTGGGTTAAGGATCCTGAATTGTCACTGCTGTGGCATGGGTGGGTTCAATCTCTGGCCCAGGAACTTCCGAATGCTCGGGGTGAGACCAAAATAAATAAATAAATAAATAAAGATTATAGTTATGCTACGAGCCGCACAGGAAGTCCAAAAATAAATAAATAAAGATTATAGGTGTTCCCATCGTGGCACAGCGGAAACAAATCCAACTAGGAACCATGAGGTTGTGGTTTTGATCCTTGGCCTCACTTACTGGGTTGAGGATCTGGTGTTCCTGTGAGCTGTGGTGTAGGCCTGGCAGCTGCAGCTCCGAATGGACCCCTAGCCTGGGAACCTCCATATGTGACGGGTGTGGCCCTGAAAAGACGAAAGACAAAAAAATTTTAAACAAATAAATAAAGATTATAAGGAGTGCACAGGCCTGCACACAGCAAGGTATGGCAACAACTCTAAGCTCCTATCTCAATGATTAACTGAGATTAATTCCCTCTTTCCCTTTAAAAATTTTCATGGCTGAGCAGAATCTTCAGAGATAGTTTTGGAGGGCATTGAGTCCACCATCTCCCCAGATTGCTGGCATTCTTTTTTATTTTTTAATTTAAAAATTTTGGGGTTTTTTTGGAGTTCCCGTTGTGGCTCAGTGGTTAACGAACCCGACTAGCATCCTTGAGAACGTGGGTTCAGTGCCTGGCCTTGCTCAGTGAATTAAGGATCTGACGTTGCCGTGAGCTGTGGTGTAGGTCGAAGATATGGCTCAGATCCCACATTGCTGTGGCTCTGGTGTAGGCTGGTGGATATAGCTCTGACTTGACCTCTAGCCTGGGAACCTCCATGTGCTGCTAGTGCAGCCCTGAAAAGAAAAAAGACAAAAAAAAATATTTTTTTTAGGGGCACACCTGCCTCATGTAGAAGTTCCCCGGCTGTGGGTTAAATCAGAGCCACAGCAACACCAGATCCAAGCCTCATCTGAAATATATGAACTAGAGCAGTAGCTTCCTCATTGGTCTCCCTGATTCTACTTTTGCTAATAATTTGCATTTTCCCCGGATCAGGCGCTGTGCTGAGCCTTTTACACTCATTCAGCTGTTCTGTGCCTGTATACATGAGCACTTGCTGTGCACCAGGCACTCTGCCCTGCCCTGGGATGAGGTACTAAAGAAGAGCCAAGGAGTTTCTGTCATGGATCAGTGGAAACAAATCTGACTAGTATCCATGAAAATGCAGGTTCAATCCCTGGCCTCACTCAGTGGCTTAAGGATCCAGTGTTGCTGTGAGCTGTGGTGTAGGTTGCAGATGTGGCTCAGATCTGGCAGTTGCTGTGGCTGTGGTGTAGGCCAGCAGCTGTAGCTCCCATTAGACCCCTAGCCTGCGAACCTCCATATGCCTCAGGTGCGGGCCTAAAAAGACAGAGAAGAGGCAGGAACTGGAGTTCCCATTGTGGCTTGGGGAGTGAAGAACCCAACATAGTGTCCTTGAGGATGCGGGCCTCCCTCAGTGGGTTAAAGATCTGGCGTTGCCTCAAGCTGAAATATAGCCTGTAGATGCAGCTAGGATCTGGCATTGCTGTGGCTGTGGTGTAAGTCACAGACTCAGCCCCAACTCAACCCCTAGCCTGGGAACCTCCTTATGCCGCAGGTGTGGCCATAAAAAGAAAAAAAAAAAAAAAGAGGCAAGATCTGACTTTCTTGGTTCGAAGGCTGACAAGTAGCCAATGAAAACACAAAGAGAAGGCCCCTGTGGCACAGCAGGTTAAGGATCAGGTGTTACTTCCTTGGATCCCTGGCCAAAAGACTTCCACATGCTGTAGGCATGGCCAGAATAATAATGATAAATAATAATTGCAGATTGTGACAAGTGCCATGAAGAAAATAAACAGAGTGATGTGGTCATCACCAAGAGTGGCCAACTTCAGACGAGTGGGAAGTCTTCCTGGAGGTGACCCTGAGCTAAAAGCAGGAGTATTTCAGGCACAAGCCCTGGGGCCAGGGTGGCTGGAAGAGCCGGCAAGGGGGTGTTAATGGGGCAGGGCCTTGTGGGCTGCCTTGAAGACTTTGGGTTTCACTGGGGGTTCTTGAGCAGAGACTGTTGTGAATTCAGGTGTTTGCAGGTGCCCTTCTGTGCCTGCTCGGGGTGGGTCAGGGAGGGAACAGTGAAGGATAGGGGTGGGGGGGTGATGAGTGAT